>NC_056585.1:12182053-12302664 GCF_018340385.1 Cyprinus carpio | reverse complement strand
ATTTCTATACAAGCATGTTCTTTGGGGTAGAATTTATTAATATTGTGAAATATCATAAAATTTAATTTTTTGACATTGAGCGTTAGCTTGTTAGTGCGAAACCAATTTGATAATATTTTTAACTCGTCATTAACATGTTGGATCAAGGTGACAAAATCCTTGTGTACTGCAATGAGATTGGTGTCATCTGCAAATAATATAGGTAGGAAATGATCACAACAAAGGAATAAATCATTAATATAAATTAAAAACAATAAAGAGAACTTTGGCAGGGCAGAGGTCGACCTCTTTGCCTCAAAAGACAATTCTCATTGCCCAACTTATTTTTCGAAGTGCAAGGACGCGTTGGCCCACGATTGGCTTGGCATTTACTTTTACATTGATGCATTTAGCAAGCGTTATTATCCAAAGCAACTTGCAAAAGAGGAACAAAAGCAATTCGTTATGGAGCCAGCATTTGTAATATACCATTTAGTGTACAAATGTAATATACAACTAGATTAGAAAGCATTCTATAGAAAATGAGAAATGTAGAAAATGTAGAAAAGGATTTAATAAAAAAAAAATATATTTTTAAAAATATATATATTTTGGGTCCACATATGATTATCTGCAATATTTATCTACCATTAAAAACCCTATTGTATCGGTCCGTGTATCTTTTGGTCATTTGATTTTCTACTTAAAAAGAAATAAAGAGAAATGAGAAACAGTTTTTCCAAATGAAAATTTAAATTTTATATATAATTTTTTCACAGCTGTTGCATGTTATTGACAAAACAGAAATGACTCTATTCAGTGGCATTTTAATTTTACTGTATGTGATCTTCAACGACATGGAATAGGCCTATGATAGCCTACTGATTTTTAGCCTACTCATTTAATTCTATGCCTATTTAAGAAATACCTCACAGGTAACGTCTTCATTTGCTATTACAAACAACAGCAACTGAAGCTAGGCCTAAATCTTGAAGAGCGCAACAAGTAGGGTAGGCCTACTGCACTTCTTTGGTCGGCGGATCGTGATCTGCATGCGCCATACAGATAACAGCGGAAAGAGCTTCAGCTCTGTCAGTTTTGGTCGTAAGACACCCTCAATAACAACAAAACGTTACAAAACTCTGTTGTAAAATAAAGAAACCTAACAGGGTGTGCTTTCTGCCATTTCAGTCTGTCTCCTGAACTTCTTTCTGAAACGTGTCAGAAATGAAGTAGGCTCATGCATCACAGACATAGAGCCATGTCTATAGATAGCTCGAAATGTCTACTTTTAAAAGAAACAATTTAAATAGAAAAAAATAATAATATTTTTATGTTTATGTAGCTAATTCATATGAAACCAAAGAGAGGTGCAGTGTTTCCCATCTGAACACATTATCTGTAATGTGGTCACACCCACACTCTATTCATACTGTCATCATCCACGGAATTCGTGAATTTAGTTCATAATTCTAAAGTATAACCTATAATTTGGATTTAAGAATTACAGTAGACTAATTATGGTGAGTATTTATGTAGTGTGGGTGGGTTTATTAATAATTATTATAGTATTTTATTATTATATTATATATATATATATATATATATATATATATATATATATATATATATATATATATATATATATATATATTTGTGTGGGGTTGGGTTTTTCCCATGAAACTGTGTTATTATGTAAAAAAAAATTAAAAAAATTAATAATAATAAAATAAATTCTGCTGTTGTTTGTAATGAAAACATGTTACCTGTTTTTCGAATAGGCCTAGAATAAAATGAGTAGGCTAAAAATGTGTAGTATCATATTTTATTCCATGTCCTTGTAGATCACATATGCTAAAGTAAAATTCAAATGCCGTTTTATTGGTCATGAATAAAGTATTTTCTGTTTTGTTAATAGCATGCAGCAAAAGTGAACAAAAAAAAAAATATGACCCTAAAAGTCGTTCATCGTGTTATGCTATTCATTACTCTTTGCATATTCCCTAAAATTCTCACATTCCTCATTTCCTTTAGATAATTATATTATATTTAAAGAAATACAAACCGGGTAGTTTTGTAGTTACTATGGCGGAAGCTGCTTGTGCACACAGTCCATGACAGCAATAATCTGTGATGCTTGAATCTTTTCCTCCCCTTTCCTTAGATCTGAGTGGCTCTCAATGAAAGCTCTTTCACAGGTAAAACTACACCTTGCCTCGATCAGAGCTGAACTCAATATACTGTATATGTATAAATACCCTAAAATATAAGATAAGTATTAGGACATTTAAGTTTAATTTAAGACAGTTCATTTTTGTCCATGTATGTGCATTTAAAACAAAAAATGAAACAAAAACAAAATATATGATAATCATCTTCTACAGTAATTTTAGATTATTTTTAATTTAGTTTTTATGTGTAATTTGCTATACAAGATAATTTAACCAAAAACTATGAACTCGTTTATACAGATATATGGATAGAATATCATTACATTCTTCCTGTTAAACATGATTTGTGACTCATGATTTGTCTGGTGTTGTTTGACTGTCTTTTTCATATATTCTGTTTTATGTCTTCTCCATGCATTAATTCAAGATTAATTAAAGTGAATATTGTTTTTTTTTTGTTTTTTTAAGAATAATAAGCACTTAAAAATATCTTAAACATAAATAACAAGCAAATGTAATATTCCTTTTGCAGACAAAAGCAAAAGTGTATGACCTTCATTGTTAATGTTTTGCCTGACTCATTTAAATATTAACATAGAGAATATTGATTATAACGTCACATATCTGTTGTATTTATCATTTCTTTATTAAATCAAAAATAAATAGACTCATATTTATTAAATAGACTTATAAATACTGTATACTTACTAAAATAAATTATTAAATATTAGGTGGTATGCTACGTTCAAGAAATTTTTCTTTTTTGTTGTCAAAACATGTTTCATCAGCCTCAGCTAGAGTTTTTTTTTTTTTTTTTTTTTTTTTTTTTTTACAATTTGCATGTTTTGTTTATTGGCCACTGAACTGATAAGCACATCTTATCATGTACCGTGGCATACTGCCATTTATGGAAAACTTGATATTTGTGAAGCCTGTTTGTGTTTCAAATCATGATGGCCACTAGGTGGGGGTCTGTCAAGGTTGGGGGTCCATCAAGGCTAGCCTACACAGTGATTCAGTTTGCGTTCAGCATCGAGGTGCAGCCCCAGAGCGGTTTAGGCCGGGACCCCGCGGAAGGTTTCAGGGTGGCAGTGTTGATGTGTCTGTGATGGGTAGTCAGTATGGGATGTTCAAACAGAGACTGTAAGTGTTGTTGCAAATGATTCAGCTTGATGGGTAAATTTTGTATCTGTTTAAGGGTTGTTTCATATAATTCATAGTTCCATGTTATTGTTATGCTTTTCCTGCACTATTCCATATGGACATTCCAGTCAGAGAGAAGACGGGTGGATGAACATGATTGGAGGGGGAAATGCACACAGATTTGTGGCAGAAGATTCAGAGAGAGGAGGGAAAATTTGGTTTAAAATTACAGTAAGAGTTAAAATATTCCTGTTAAAACTATTCCTAAAGGAGTATTTCACCCAGAAATGACAGTTTGCAGAAAATCTACTTGCCCTCAAGCCATTGAAGATGTAGATGAGTTTGTTTCTTTATCTGAACAGATTTTGAGAAATTTAGCATTACATCACTTGCTCACCAGTGGATCCTCTGCAGTGAATGGGTGCTAAAAATGGACTCAGCTGTTTTGGATACTACATAATTCAGCTGCTACCGTCAATTGTTTGTTCAAAATATATTTTTTTTGTGTTCAACAGAAGAAAGAAACTCATACAGGTTTGACATTTTTTAATTTTTTGGTGAACTATCCCTTTAAGCTCCACAGCTGACTGATTAATCCACAAGAAGATGTTATCTAATAACATGTATTACATGCTAAAATTGTTTTGACAAAAAAATTTACCTTTTTCACTTTTCCGCATTTGAAAAGCGGAAGCTTGGTATAGTTGTGTAAAATAACTTTCCCTGTATGAATAATGTCCATGTTGTTGTGATTTACTGATGTACAATTCATCACAGGTGTTTCATCAAAACATATTAACCACAGTTTACAATCATTAAACGGGTATAATGAACCAAAGAAAAATGTTATGTTATTCTGATGCATATTTCATGATTTGAACGGGAGCTCAAAAACCATGCTGATTGTGTATATAGTATGTATATAGTCAGTTTGGTCTAATTGTTGCATTGGTTTGAATAGAAACGGAAGACAGGCTGAATGAAAATGTAAATACACTGTCTGACAGCAGGTGGCGCTTATGGCCCCCACCCCCCACTTTGGGAAGTACTGGTTTATTGCATCTGAAATATTTACTTTTATTTCACAGATTCCATATGGAAAAAAGTATGATAAGAAATGGCTTCTAACGTCACAGAATATCTGCCCCATTGCGTTTATTCCATTACACGAAAGTGATTGTGATGATTCAGTCAGTTTAGGTGAACCATATTGTTTGTCCTCATAAACTATCAAGAAACTCCCAGGTCATATTTCACCTCACAAATGTAATAATTATTTCTTAATATTTTGTTGCAGAAAATAAAGCCTGTTGTTAGGACTATTCTTATTTTCTGCCATTATTTTAATGACTATAAAGGAATCACCAGTACATTATTGTCAACTGATGTCTGGCTGTGTCTCCCTGTGTTTTTGTCTAGTACTCCGCAGAGGGACATAAAGTTTATTTCTGTCTGGAGGATGCTGCTGCTGCCAGTGCTCTGTGCAAACTCACACGCAGAGTCACGGAAAGAAAAGGGAACAGAGTACGGTGCCGTTTCATCTATTGTAAAACATCTCATTCTCATTACTGTTTTCTGTCTTGTAAACTGGTCTGACATGTTTCTTGTTCTCCAGGTGGTTGTGTTTATGAACTGTTGTTCCAGTCCCCCTTTCCTCCAAAGCGAGCTGAAGCCACAAGATCTGAAGCGTTTAAAGGTTTGACCTACTGTACAGCTGCTTCTTGTTGCAGTAACACTTGTGGTCTACAGGTGGCAGCTGTTGCATTTAACTGTAGGTGTTCTTTATTGTGAAGCATTGCTTGTCCAGAAATCTCTCGACCTGAACAGCATCTGTACTGATCCAGGTAAAACTATACTGTTTGAATAACCAAATTAAAACCCTGACACTGTACAAAGTACCAAAGATTTCCCAAGTTAAGATGAAACACAGTTAACCGTTTGTCATAAATTTAATTGAGTTTTTATTTTTTTTATTTTATTTTTTTTATATATAATTTACACTTTTCCATCAGACTTGGTTTCCTGTAATACTGAGATGATGTTAAATCGAAAAAATTGCATGCAAGCTGTGATAAAAGTCATACAGGAGAATATCCCGGAGGTAAGACTTAAGAGTTTGTTCCGATCATTAACTTAAACATAAATGATAGTGATTGTAACCTTAGCTGAATGAAATCCAGCAGTTGTTTTTTACTAATTTTGGGTGCTGATTCCAAAAGTAGTGTCTGTTTTACTTGAGCATGTCACAGTTCCTGACTAAATTTAGTAGCATTTTTGCTTTCGACAATCATTTGTAATGTGAAGTCTTGTATTATTCCATAATCACTAGAAAACCTGCCATAAAGACATGATTCCTGTCCTTCCCCTCTGAGCCACATTACAGCTATTTGTTCAATTCTCAGCCCATTTTCACATGTATTTATAATTCTAACACATTATTTTATGCTTAATCCTAATTTTAAAGTTAGGATTATGGTCAATGACAGAAGAAAATGCAAACATGACCCAGATATATTTTTCTACATCTGTGAGTGTTTTATTACATCCAAACGGCGACAGAAATGACAGATTTTGTGAAAAGGCTTATTTATAAACTTGTGTTTATGTAAAGTTATTTGACTTTAAATTGAGTATTTGTACATACCTTTTAACTCCTTTGCAGACTGTAAGTTAATTGATACACTTTTGAAGAAATTTGACTGCTTTTTTATTTTGATAAGTACTTTAATGTTTGCTCATGCATACTGTATATAATTTGAAAAATCTTCATTCTTATTTTGTGAAACAACCTGTAAATGATGGAATGTTTTTACTGATTTTTTTGAACTCAGCATCATCAATATGGAAATATTAGGCCTTTCTCTAATTTAATTTTATTTTTATTTTTTTTTGTTGCTTTTTTTTCAAGACACAGGACGACATTATCTTGGCATTCAGGCATTCAGCTGAATAATGTTTATGACATAGTAGCTTTAAGATCCATGATGGTTTACTATGGTCATTTGAGAAGTGTGTTAAAGGAAGGGTATTCATTGCTTCATGACCTTTTTCCTCCATCTGGCAGCACTGAAGAATAAATATAGTAACTAATTTCATCTAATCCAGCAATGTTCAGCCACAATGTCTGGACAAAAATAGGAAATCAAAACATCCAGCTGGTGGAAACATTAAACTATGCAGTTTTATTTCTAGGGTAAACAGCTGTGGGTAGGTCACACTCAGACATTGATTCCAGGACACACTTTTCTTATTAATCTTATTAACACATTCATGATAGTAGATGAAAGAATATAGTTGTTGATCAGCAATAGTGTCACATGTAGTTCTATAATCAAGAATTAAAATGAAAGCAAAGGGCAACTATTAACACAGACAAACTGACTTTCAGGGGGGTCAGAGATAGATTCAGTGTCCTATATTTCTGAAGTCTTCTGAAACCATACAATAACCTAGTATAAGGCAGGGATTCATAGACTTTTTGGTCAGTCGAACAGTCCCCTTTTAAATTCTAAAATAAAATATTTTAAACAAATGTTAATATAAATATTGATTGTTTTTATTTTAATGTAACTTTATGATTTAATCCTTTGTAAATGCTCTTCTGTGTCATCCACGCCACAAGGCTGCCCTGTTTCTACATGTATTTAGCTTTGATTTGAAAGAAAACAGCGCATCCTTGTGGCGTGGATGACACAGAAGAGCATACACAGCATACAGTGATATGGAGAGACAGAGGAGACCGTTGACAAAGGAATTGTTGAATAAAGTTTTTTTTTTCTTCGCTTACAGAAATTGTTTCCATCGCTTCATATAACCCAGATTGCACGTCTGATGGCAGATGGAGTATTCCGACGACGACTTTCATACCTTTTATGGACCATGACACTGTTATTTACTTGGCAGTCTATGGTACAGTCACAGGCCTCCAGGTTTTCATCCAAAATATCTTAAATTGGGTTCCGAAGACGAACGGGGCTTTTAAGGGTTTGGAACAAAATGGGGGTAAGTGATTAATGACTAAATTTTCATTTTGGGGTAGAGTATCCCTTTAAGAACCACTGGCCTAAAAGAAGATGGACTATTTTCAATTTATCTGAGTAGCATCCATGATGTTTCACCCTGACACAGTTACAGAGTCCAGTAGACTCATCTTTTCTCATACAGATGTATAGCCTCATATAGTCTCATTCTGTCCCACACAGTCTTATAGTACTTAATATACCTGGGATATCATCAAAAACAATGATCAAAACCTGGCATTGCAGATGTTAACACATGAACACATTCATAATTCATTGCTTGTGGTTTCTTTCATCCACTTCAGAGTATCCATCATTATTTAGTTACTGTGGTTCAGAACAAATTATGAGTTGTCTGAATAAATTGCGGTGTTTCTGTCTTTTAAATTGTAAGTGTATTCACATGTGCAAGTGTGTGATGGACTGACATGTCCAGAATTTCTTTTCATTTCGGCTGAATTTTCTTTCTTCCTTCTCTCCAAATCACAGCGGCAGCTGCATCCTGTGTTGATTCTGGGGCTTTCCAAACCATTCCTATTCTTTCTGTCCTCCATAAAGCAGCACTGGATATGCCTGAAGTTGATCCCAGCCTTCATAACATGGAACTGAACAGATAATAATACAAAAAATATGTAGGTTGTTTTTCAAGACAGTTTACGTTTAAATCAAAATATCACTTTTTTTTCCTCTATATCAAGACATCTACAGGAAATAGTATGGTGGCATTTCAAGGGAAATCAATCCACATTTATTCAAATTTAAAGCCCACTACAAAGAGCCTACAATGAAGAAGGAAGTTGATGGAAGGAAGATGAATGTTATTGTATTGAAATGGCTTGGGTACTAATTTTCATGCTAGAGATTGTGAGTTGGGAAATGCTCCTGAAAACAGGAATTAATTGATCATACTAGAAAATAAAAATGAGAATAAAAAATTAGGTTTGTTTTATGTCTATGTGGGAAGCTGGTACAGGTGTAAAGGCGACTGTTTTGGAGCTGCTGGATCGGTTTCATTGTATTACTGTTTCTCTCATAACTAACTTTATTTTAATGGCTATGTTAAGATGGGTTTCATTTGAGAGTCAGATTATCGAACTGAAAATCTGAGGTAGGCCAAGGAGGTGGGAGGCCTATAAAATGAGAAATTAAACTGAATTGCATATTCAGCAGTAAAACGAACTGATATTAACAACAGTAAACTCTATAAAAAGTTAACACCTAATTTTTATAGGGTTAAAGTATTCTGACTGTGTGGCCAAGGTAAAACCACTCCTCACTAACACAGTTAAATGTAACAATGATTATAGTTAAGGTTTCTATAAAACTACTTGTAAATATGTATATATAACTACCTAATATATATATATATATATATTAGGGGTATAATGGTACACAAACATGCGGTTCTGTATGTACCTCAGTTTTTATGTCACAGTTCAATACTGTTTCGGTACTGCAGCGGGGGGAAATAATTTTTTATTATTTATTTTTCATTAAACAGTGGTTTACTGAACAAATTGGACTTTCTTTAAATAAACTCAGTTATAATTTATTTTCTTAGGGATAAAAATCTACCTCAGCTTATGATCTAAACTGTGGGGAGCCCTTTTATGAAAACATGTAATTTGCACATAATGTAAATTTTAAATTAACCTCTAAATTATAAAAATTCAATTTGTTGTTGAAATATATTAATTTGCACAGTGCCTCTCATAACTCGTTTCATAACAGATTAAAACATTAAATAATTAAGACATAAAATACAGGGGTGCAATTCTGATCTGACAGGTGGGGGTGGGGACCAAAATTGAGTGTTGTGTAATAGTCAGTTTTAGTATCATTTTAATATGCAATGGATTAGCAAAATTAAGACAACACAAAGAATATAATATTTTCAGGAAATTGTTATTATTCACAATTTAAGTAAAAAAAAAAAAAAAAAAAAAAACAATTAACAATTTTTTAAGAAAAAATATTGCATTGATTGTTTTTGACTCATGTAACCTTGCATTTTAATAAATGGAGTTATATAAAGTAAACAGTAATAAATGAACAAAAGACCATGATCATGGTTATCTCTATATCATCAAGGTATTGTTAAAATGTATTGAAAATATTCAAAAACTACTCATACACACAGTGAAATCATGAATCTTATGTAGAAAACCAACAAACAAGAAATAGAATTAGCAGCATCAAGTACTTTTTGTTTGCATAAACATAAAATATTAATAATAAAAGTGATGGCCTGATTTTATTTGAACAAAAAATCTTGGTTGGGTGACTTACAACATAACATGTATCTACTAACATGCGTTTCAAAAAAAAAAAAAAAAAAAAAAAAAAAAAAAAACGTTTTATGAAATTATAAACCTCACAGTTCAGTCTTTAATTCATTTTTAAGAAAGGGATCAAATTCATAAATTATAGGCATTTTATCTGCTCCATAAACAATTCTAAATAGGATACCTTATTATCCAAAGTGTTGAGATTTTGATAATGCACATTAGATTGTTTTCAATTTACCAATTAAGATTTGCAACAAAAATTTTAACCGATTTTAATTTTTGCATTGGTCTGAACGAAAAAGGCAGACGGGCTGAATGAAAATTTAACTCCACTGTCTGACAGCAGGTGGCGCTGATGGAACAGCAGAAATAGAGCAGTTTCCCAGTAACCACTGTAAACAAAGCTGCGCTGCTCTTATGAGCGCTACTTTATCAGGCACAGAGGGGAGAGGAAAAGAAAATGCCATCGAAACTTTTCTGAAGACAGTCGGTTTCCCCTTATGCATTCATACAATCATACATTCTTCCATATAATATTCCATATACTTAGTTAAGACTGTGCTTACGAGGACACTCACCAAAACAGGCATTTTGACTTAATTGTGTGTGTATATGGTCATTCAAGCGCAATAAAACTAAAAGTGAACTCAGTTTTGTGATGGTGTGCTGTCAGAGACGCGGCTCTCTGTGTGCGCGCACAGAAAACAGCGCTCAAGTACCAAATTTAGCTATCTTTCGCGCTTTTTGTAACGGTTTAAAATCTTTTGAATGCTAAAATTGGCCAAACTTAAAAACACATGCATATAAACTTTCGTGATGGGTCAAAAATAAAGCATCAAGCTGAAGGGGGAAAAAACTGTTCAAAATTGTTTATGATATAAAAGTTTATTTTTGGTCTCATTTCTTTTTCCTGTAATTTTGCAGGTGCAAGTTAAAAGATTATCATAAACACAGTTGCAACATGAAGAACATCAAAGATCCCTGTATGTTTCACACATAAGCAAGCAAAAAAAAAAAATCTTGTTTTCCTGTCTTCTCCGTAGAGGACTTTATTAGTTTTCACAGTGAGTGGAGTGTTCAAAGAAGGTGAGTCTTGCTTGGACACAGTTATGTGTCAGCATAACAGTTGATCAAGCCGGGATGTGTGTTCAACTCAATTTTTGTTTTCCTCTCTTCAGCTGATGATGATGCGGGCATTCTTCAGTCTTCATCACAGTTCCAGCTCAGAATTCTGGGTAGGAAAAGCCAGCAGCAAATCACAAGTGTGACTTAATAACAACACTCTCTGCTTTGGGCTGTTTCTGCTTTTCTTTGGCTTTTGCTGTAATTTTAATACTTAATATGGTTTCTTCATTTACTGGCTTTTCCCCATGAATTTCCCAGAGTTCATGTATGTGTGTGTCTGTCCTTTCAGCAGAGAGATAAAACAATCATCTTTAGTCACTTGGTTCAAAATAACCTCTTAATAACACGAAGTTGATTGGTGCATGTTTATTGTTATTTGTTGCATTCTGCAGTCTGTGTATTGTGAATGACGAGCTTTTTGTGAGGAACACCACCAGCGAGGAGATACGTTGTGCATTTGCAGCACCAGCTGCAGCCCCCTCGATTAGTTCAGTGCTGCCCACCCTCACTGCATCCCAGCAGGAAGTGCTCTCCACTTTCTCCCAGAACTCTGAAATGAACCTAGAATGGTCTCAAAAGTGAGCAGAGAGCAAAAACTATGCTCTTATACGTGAATTCGTAGAGCTAGATATAGATGAATTATGTGGAAAATACTAGGGCTGGGCAATATGAATAATACAAAAAATATCTAATACAAAAGCAGCTATTTTATGATTTATTTTGTTGTTGTTGTTGTTGTTTATTTGTATCCAAATATATATGGCTTATAATGTTAGTTATAATGCAACATAGTGTAGTATTACCAAGACCGCTTTACATAATTTAGACATTTCATTATTATAAATTTTCATTTCTTTTTCATTATCACATGGTTATTTTTAAAATATAAAACATTTTTCATTGAATTTCTAGTTAAGATGACTATATTAGTTGCCTTTAATTGATAAAAGATTTTGTTCATATTGCCCACCCCTAGTCAATAATCTCCCAACCCTGTTGGTAAGGCTTGTGTATTGCAGTCGGATGTCTACAGGATAACGCATGGGATTTTCACAGAACACAAGGTATGAATCTGCTTGGCCAATTGATAGAAATGCAATATGTATATCCTCATTTCAGCAGTTCTGTTTGCTGTCAATAAATAATCTGAAATTAAAAGATACTGGCATTAACCACTGAAAGCCCCATTAGTTTAAATGTTTCAAAAGCTGATTAACCTTCTCAAAACTTGTTGCCTGTTTTTGACTGGATAAGATGAAGAATTTATCTGAATCTCCTCTGAGATCAGGTGATTTGTGAACATGTTGTAAATCATTACTGTTGATTTTTGTTGATTAGAGTTCAGATAGACAATCTGAGGTGGACCACGTGTGTTTAAAATCTAATTGCATCCATTTTGAGACTTTGGGACTTGTCATTTTTATTCATTCATACATTTAAATGCCTCCTTTAGGCTCAAGGAAAGATCCCAGAAGCTGCTTTCATAAAATGAAAACAACAAGCATACAGCAATGCAATGTAAATAGTTTTATTTGTTGTTTAGCAGACATTTAATTATGATGTGTTAAACTGAAATGAAATGTTTTATATTAATTATAGTATTTTATTTGAGTTTTTTTATTTGAGTTTTCCTCAGGTTTATGCTTGAATAAATTACAGCACTGTTTCTGCATTAATTTTAAACACACTTTTTCTGTTTTAATTGTGATGTCTAAAGTATTTGCTGAACTTTTGTTGATGTTCTTAAATGTGATGTTTTCACAGCAATAAAGTTTGTTTATTCAGGCTTTTCTCAGCAAGGTAAACTTATGGGCACATATGATTGAATTTGTTTCTTTATAAGACTATTAATAATACAGAATGAGTAGGAGTGTTGAATTTATTATATACCACACCAGTGATGGTATTACATGGTAGTTCTATTAATTAAATTAAATCCAATTAAATCCAATATTTATTAGATAAGGCTCTATACAATAAAATAATATAAATCTACCTACGTAAGATTGAGTACAGAAAGTTCGAGTCATATGTGACCCTGGACCACAAAACCAGTTATTATTAGTATGGGTACGTATGTAGCAATAGCCAAAAATACATTGTGGGGCAAAATTATAGATTTTTCTTTTATGCCAAAAATCATTAGGATATTAACTAAAGATTATATTCCATGAGGATATTTGGAAAATTTCCTACCGTTAATATATCAAAAATGTATTATCATTAGTAATATGCATTGCTTAGGACTCCATCTGGACAACTTTAAAGGCGATTTTCTCAATATTTAGATTACACCCTCGGATTCCAGATATTCAAATAGTTTTTTCGGCCAAATATTGCCCTATTCCAGCAAACCATACATCAATGAAAAGCTTTTATTCAGCTTTCAGATGATGTATAAATCTATATTAAAAAATAAAAAATTGACCCATATGGCTGGTTTTGTGGTCCAGTGACGCATAATCTGGATGAAGCGTTCAAATTGACCGTCCCAACATGGCGACTTGACGCATCCAACTTCCGGCATCTTCAGCTGAGTTGACGTCATTACGCACACCCGTTCAGTAAGAGTATGAAAACAATAAACAACCCGTTGGCTAGAGGAACCATATAGGACCTGTCGCATATTTCAGTGACATCTATTATTAAAAGTAGAACCGGAGTGACCCGTTTCAACACGGAGATCCTCTTTTAAACGCTGCTTTGGACAACCTGACGTCCAAAAACGAAGAACCAGGGGTTTTAGTGTCAAAGGACAGGAAGTTAAGACGGTTTTGCCGCTTCTTGTCCATCGTAGTACGCTTGAATTATTGTATTCTCATTTTCACACACTACCGAGGGGGGTTTAGGTCTGTTATGCAGGACTGGTGTCTTGTTCCGCCGCCTCTCTGCTCCCTCTCCCCGTCTGCTCTGGCCCTATGTCTCGGTGGCTCTTCCCCTGGTCGGGCTCGATAAAGAAACGGGCCTGTCGGTACCTCCTGCAACACTACCTGGGCCACTTCTTGGAGGAAAGACTCAGTTTGGACCAGCTGAGCTTGGACCTGTACAATGGCAGCGGGGTCATTAGAGAAATTAACCTGGATGTGTGGGTAAGTGTGGGGTAAGACATGCCCAGGCCAGTTACCTTGTCCGAGTGGCCCCTGTTTCCAGTATTTCGTAATATCTAGTCTTGAGTTTGAGATCAACACATCCTGTTAGTTGAAGGAGCACTCATGTTTCCAAGAGTTTGATGACTTGTGCAGAAAAGGCTGCATCTTAGATCCTCTTCCTGGTCTAAAGTCACAGTGAGCAAGGCTTACTAACTTTTGCTTTCACAATTGAATCTAATTGCTTTATAATGTTTTTCAATTTTTGTAGTGTTGTCATTTAGTTTTTCAAAGTTGGGCCTGCAAGGGAGTGCTAAGGAGTCTGTGTAAAATAAAAAAAATAAAAATAAGTTAAGTAAATAATAATAATTATAACTCAAATTAAAAATTAAATAAAAATGTTTAAATAAATCAAACAGTAAAGTATTATATATAATAATGAAAATAATATTTTACACTTTTTTTACTGTACACATTATGTCTATACACATACTAATATATAGCTACCTTTTCAATTTTAGGATGAAGATGATTATATTCTGTAACATCTAAAAGACCGAAAACCCTTGATCATCCTTCTCCTCTTTCGCAGACATTTTGATATCTTCTGTTCTTGTATGTGATCACTTGTTCTTCAGATTCCCTAGCTATACTCTGAATCCTCTTTTCAGGCAGTGAACGAGTTGTTGGAGTCATTGGGAGCGCCGCTGGAGATTGTTGAAGGTTTTGTGAACAGCATCACAGTGACTATTCCCTGGGCGGCACTTGTGACAGAACACTGCACCCTTGAAATCACTGGACTGCAAATAACATGCAGACCCAAATACAGAACCAGTGAGTTCTGTGGACTTTTCTTTGTTTGCTCATTTGATACATAGAACTGTATTTTATACGGGACTGACTTATTGTTCAATTGTGTTTTCTCTGATCTCTGTTAGATGGAAATTGGGATTCCCAAGGGTGGTCGTCATGCATGACGTCCAGCATGCAGCTGGCCCAGGAGTGCCTGAAGGACCCACCCGAGGCGTCGGAAGAGCCACCTGCTCCACTGGAGGGGCTGGAAATGTTTGCACAGACCATCGAGACAGGTGTGTGGCATTTCTTGTGTCTAGGAGTGTGGTTCTGTACATTTGCTTTGTTGATTCATTGAGCCCGGCTGAGTGTGTATTATCACAAACTTATGAACTTATCAACATTGGAAAGCATTAACTTGGTGTATTTCTTTATTATTATTATTATTATTTGGCCTGTTTGTGTGTTTGCAGTCCTACGTCGAATAAAAGTCACCTTTCTGGACACCATCGTGCGAGTAGAACATCATTCCCAGGACGCAGAGACTGGGGTTGCCTTAGAGATGCGCATTAAACGGTGAGGCCATGAATTACATCTTTGCACATTTATGGATGTATTATGTTGTTTTTTTCTTTTTATTTATAAAGTAGGATGGTTTGGTGTGCCAGATATGGTAACTCGGGTAGATGTGTCATTAAGGAATGGCATGAATCTTGAAAACTTTCAATCTGATTATTACTCAAAAATTCAGTAATGTTCAAAAGTTAGGGGTCAGATTTTTGTATGTTTTTGAAAACTTTCCAAGGCTGTATTTATATGTCCAAAATACAGTAGAATCAGAAGTATTTTATCCATTAATCATATTCTTCAAAACAAACCTTGAGTGCTTGAGTTTCCTAGAGTGCATTCCATTGTTTGTGACCAAGCTGTGTTCTGCCCCTGGTGGTAACACGCGATACTGCAGGGTGGACTATTGTGATGAGGCTGTGAGAGACTCAAGCCAGACAGTGCCTGTAGACATCCACCAGCCACCAGCCTTCCTGCACAAAATCCTACAGCTCAACTCTGTACAGCTCCTCTATGAGACTCTCGGAGGTTCACAGGTCAGAGAAACTATACAACCTGTTTTGTTAGTGGCTTTGCACTTTCAATGACTCCTATTTTTTTTACCCTTTTTTTCTGCATTTCACTTACATGCCAACTTGTGTATTAATCATTAGCATCATGTTCTGTAAATATTGTTGCCTCTCATGATAAATTGCTTGTGATGTTTCTCATTTGTAAGTCACTTCGGTTAAAAGCATCTGCCAAATGAATAAATATAATGTCTGTAAAGTAGAGTGTTTTTCAACTTATCCATTTAGGGGCTGGTTTATTCTGATGACATGGCCAGCAGCAGGGAGACGGATAAGACAGATGAAAATGATGACGATGCATCTGATGCCCCTCAATCATTGCATCCCACCCCAAAGCCCCCAGAGCCTCTGCTGATTGGACAATGCTCCGGATTCATAGAGACAACTGTCAAAATCAAACAGAATGAAATGCTGCCCGGACCCAAGGTTTGTCTGCACAATAAAAAAATAAAAAAGACTGAATGGGAATATTTTTTGGATGTTCATGATTCTTCTGAATCAGTGAGATCAAATGATCAAATAATTCGGCTTCATCATGCATAAAGGAGTTTGATTAGTCCAAAACAGGAGATTTATGTTTCTTTCATTGTTAACTGAGCAGAATTTCCTCTTTTTCATCTTAGCTGGAGTTGGATGGTAAAGTAGGGTGTCTCCACCTGCTGCTGTCCCCCAGTCAGATCACACACCTGACAGACCTCCTGTCCTCCCTCTGCATCGAGATATCAGGTAGCATGAGCACTCTATTTTCTGTTTGCTTATCACTTTTAATATGCTTTATGTCTCGCTTTCTCCCTTTTCAAATGAGATACATCATCATATGGCTGTTTGCACCAGCCTTAATTTAAACCCTTTATCAGAATCAGAATGTTCTCTATTTGCCAAGTGTACACAACCTCACAAGGAATTTGGTTTTGAGGTTTCTAGGAGCTCTAGGTACTTACATACATATATATGCAAAATTAAATGTTTTTCTACCTTAATTCTACCTGTTGTTTTTTATTTACATTAATTATATATTTATAAAATATGTTTTGCATGATAAATATTCTAATATTTAAATTAATTATATTATTATTAAAATGCTAAAACACATTCAACCCCTAGTTTGCATAAGCACCATAAGGATATTGATCTATAAAAAACAACTGGATAGTGGTGGGTGTGCTAGCTGTTCAAAATGAAGAAGGCCTGTTGAAAAAACTGTTTAGTGCCTGGATGTTTTTGCCTGATTGACAGTGTCCAGTGGAATGACTGTGGCTTTTCTTTCTCTGTTTGTCAGAGAGCAGTGGTGGTGTTGGTGTGTCTGGTGGGGGTGTTTCTAGGCCCTTGGGTTCTGATGATCTGCGATTGATCGAAGAGGATCTTAGTAAGCAGCTGAACTCAGAAATGTATGACCGAGATCTGGAGCTGGACGCAGAGCCCTATGTCACCAGCATGGAGAACGGAGGTGAGATGAGAATAGTCAATATTTTGCTGAGATTATTATAGAACAGTGATTATAATTATGGGTTCATCAATCATGGGTTTTCATAAACAATGTTTAAGTTACTGAATAACTGTTATATGAGTGCCAGAAATGTTTTACACATGCTGTTCAGTTGGTTTATATATAAGAACATTTTCACGTCAGTTTCTGCCTTGATGAAAGCCAGTTTGTTCCTCACTTTTGACATTAGATCAAATCCATGAAATGTAGGTTTAAATCCGATCTTACATACATTTGATAAATGAGGCCTCCTGCTCATGATGCTGGTGTGTTTTTGTTTTCTGAATCTATTTGTAGCTTAGTTTTTTGCCAACATTATTAAGTTTGTCTGTGTTTGTCATTCTGTCTCAGAGATGTTTTTTTCGATGGGTCCTGGTATGACCAGCAGTGTGTTGTCAACACGCTCTGGGAGTGAATTATCTGACAGTGATATGGAATCGTCCATTCATAGCCAGAGCAGCCTGGCTTCAGCAAACCCTCTGTATACACAGGTACTTACATATACTTACATATACATTTTAACTTGATATTGTTTTTGATTAAGTCAATAGACCTGTTATGCATCAGCTATCTGTGTACAGTGTGTATGATTGGCTTGCACTTTTGTATGTCTGTTACAGGGAATGCTCAACTGTCCTCGTCGTTATCCTGTACCAGGATCCTTATCTAGTTTGCCTCAATGTAGCAGACCTCCCAGTATGTATTTAAACCTGTTTTAAACAACACATCGTGTGTGTCAATATATTTCATTTATGTTTTTTCTTGCAATCCATCAAGTCTTTATCTTTCTCCCAATAGAACGGTCGTCTCGAAGCGGTCAATCAGAGCCGCTGAAACCAGACTCCTTGCTCCGCCTCTCTCTGGGCGGAGTCACGCTTACGCTTTTAGAGCAGGACCCGCCTCCTGGGCCAGATGGGCTCTCCTCATTGGCTGAGGTGTCACGGTTGTTTTTCCATGAGCTTGTGTTCTTTAAGGACGGCATGTTTAGTGAGAGAGACTTCCACAATCTGAGAGGAAGCTTTGCTAAAGCATGTCCCCATTCCCACATCAGGTATGCCAGGATTTACCTGCTGTGCTCACCTACTGTATATATGTACACACACACACACACACTCACTCTTTTTGACTCTCTCTGACCTCTGGTCTTCAGGATGACCGGTGCAGCAGTGCAGCTGACATGTGAGATGCGTAGCGCAGGGCGGCACACCCGAGCCACGACCTCTGACCTCTCCTTCAGCAGGCTGGAACTGCTGGAGTGCCTGTGGGAGTCTGGGGGTCCACAGTACACAGAGGTACACGGCATACCTACAAACTCTTGCTCCCAAATGTTATTATTTATCTGACCTTTCTGGGTTGCTTTTTTGAGCCCTAACACTCAGTAATAAAATTAGTAGGATTGTTTACCAAAATGCACCAAAATCTGATTTACAGTGCAGATTGTAAAACCATATTTGTGTTGTTTTTTATTTCAGCTGAAGTGTGTAAATGAAACAGTGCTAACTTAGTTACAGTAAAGTGCAGTTTGTTCAAATATATTAATATTTTGAACTAACTTTTATTTTAATAACATTAATACACTGTGCATTGATCTAGGTTAATGTTGATTTGTAAAAATAAATACAATTTAAATTGTGAAATGGTTAAGTGTGATTATCAAATTGAAAAGGCTGCATTTTAATTAAATAAATATATGTGTGTCAACAAAATAGCTTTTCTGCTTTTATTAGAGTTCTCTGCCGGTTTCTTTTTAAAAAAAAAATAAAATCTTGATGGTTTGAACATTAAAATTAAGAAATTAGGATTTTATTATTTTTAATAATAATAATAATAATAATTGTTCAGCCCTACCAACAAGCACAGCAAACCTAAATGCATTTAAAATCGCAATCACAGTTTTTATCAGGAAAATCACAATTATGTTTTTCCTCAAGTTGTGCAGCCCTAATAGAAACTTCTAATCTAATGCATTAACTAATGTTAAGGGATTGAACATTATTATTAAGTGTTACCGTTTAGTTTTTCCGATCATTTCCAGCCTCTCTCTGACCCTTAAAGTTATAATAAGCTTGGGATTAAATAGTTGGATCTTGAAGCCTACATGCAGATGACCTCCGCTGTGGTTGGCTGGCCTCCACATACTGGCCAAATGCTGAAAACTGAATAACTTTTTGAACTCTCTTATTTAAAGTAAAGAGCAAGTTAAGTCCTGTTTTTCATTAGACATTCTCTTGAAACACATTTGTTACATCATTTTGTTTCATTTGAATCCCTGTTGCACTCTAGACCACAATCTGGACTGTCAAAACAGTCAAACCCTTATAATCAGAAAATTACCAGTTGGTCACCAAATTATTACAGTGGTGAAATGGTGTAATACAGTCACATGTCCGAGGCTCTGCCAATTGCTCAGGGAGAATTTTAAACAGATGTGAACAGTTTGAGTTACGACAAGTCAGACGGCCAAAAGTTTGCAAATCCAGCAGGATACATCATGCAGGCCGATGAAGGTTCTGGAAGGGTTCCTTTAAAATGAGCATGTGTGTCCACACATTTTCTCTTCCCAGCTTTTGCAGTTCCAGTCAGCCGGTCTCTTCACCATGGGCACCACTGCCAGACCCTGTGCCCAATTCCACCACAGTCTCTCTGAGAACCACATGCGTAAGGTACTACAGCTTGACAGGGTCCTAAGGCATTGATTTGCAAGAAGTGTTTGTGTCTTTTATACATTCAGCGATAGATCTATATGAGACTCTTTTTCCTGTTCTCCTATAGAGGGGAAGCAGGCGTCGCGTGATACGCAGGGACAGCTCTCTGCGGATTGAGCTCGGGGAGCTCAACTCTGAGTTGGACCTGGACATTATAGGCCGACTGGAGGACATCCTGCAAGCCCTGAGGCACTGTCCAGCACCGCCTCAAAGAAACACAGCACAGGCTGCAGAGGTCACTAGACACTCCTAATCAAAAATAACAACATAATACCCCTACCTCATCAAAAAAAAAATCCTCTCTCTTTTTCTCTGCAGTCTCATTTGTTGGAGCTCCATTCTTCTCTCCTGCTTCAATCTCCTTATGCCGTGTTGAAGGTCCGTTTCCCCATCCCTGACCTTCGACCCCCTGGGCTGAGGCGGCCCCTGAGCCAGCGTGCAGTGCGCAATGAGATCTTGAGCCTGCAAATCTCTAATCTGGAGCTGAAGTCTCAGCAGGGGCCAGACATTCAGCAGGACGGACCCTGCAGCCCAGGGGCCAAACTCACCAAATTACTGGAGGCCTGTTTCACTGATATGCACGGTGAGGCATCCAACTAGCATTTATTTTTATTATCATATACGCTACAGTTATCATATACGCTAGCGTTCAAAAGTTTGAGGTCGGTAAGATTTTTTATTTTTATTTTAGAAATTAATACAGTAAGGACATATTCAGTTAATCAACAGGGAAAGTTTAGAATGTTACAAAAATGTTTCAGATAAATGCTGTTCTTAATGTTACTTATTATTCATCAAAGAATTCTGTTCAAATGCCTTCACAAAAATATTAAGCAGCACAATTGTTTCAACAATGATAATAATTAAAAATATTTCTTAAGCAGCAAATCAGCATATTAGATTGATTTCTGAAGGATCATGTGACACTGAAGACTGGAGTAGTGATGCTGAAAATTCAGCTTTGATCACAGGAATGAATTACATTATAAAGTATATTCAAATATAAAACAGTAACTATTGAGAGTGTTACTGTGTACAGTATTACCCTAAACTTTTGAATGGTATTGACTTTGTGTGTGTATACATACACACACACATACCCACACACACACACACACACATATATATATATATATATATATATATATATATATATATATATATATATATACTAAATATGATATATATTATAAAATATTATCTCACATATATGTATATATATATATATATATATATATACAGTATATTAACATTATTGTAAAGGGAAGAATATTTTCGAAATCTTTCATCAAAATGTAATAATCATAGAATTTGGGTTTTTGATATAAACAAAGCAATTTTTTAAATATTGTTAAAGTTATAATCAAATAATATATCAGCTATGATAGTTATCACAAAAATGAATATTTAGTCATCATTTATTCACTCTCATGTTGTTCCAACCTGAATGAATCTTCACAAAAAACATATTTTGATGAATGTTGGTAACCAAAAGTTGCTGGTAGCCATTGACTTTTTTTCCATATTATAACATTCTTTAAAATATCTTCTTTACAGTCTGTTTACTAATAATAAAAAGATTCGATCAAATACTGATGAATAAAATCAAAAAAAAAAAAAAATTCTATTAAATTCTGTTTCTGTTTCAGTCTGTTTGGATTCATCTTAAGGCCTAGTGTTCAGGATACAGTGGTGTATTCTCATTAAACTCACCTGGAGTGTAAATGTGTGTTTTAGGAGTGTATGAGGGCTGGGAGGGAGAGGCATTTCCCTGTATCCGTGTGCAAAAGAGCCCAGATCCTGATGGCATTCCCAGGTGAGTTTGTGAGTGTATGTGTGTCTGAGATTTGGCTTTGAGTACAAAACAATGTGTTATACAAATCTTCAGTTGGATAAAAACAGCGAATCCTGGGAAAGCATTTGTAGTTCCCTCTCTTTTCCATCTGTAGGATTCAGGTGCGAGTGAATGAAGGAGCAGGCTCTGACTGTACAGGTGTTTGTGAAGGGGTGAACAGGGATCTGGGGCTGGGCTCCATGTCTCTAGAGAACCCCTGTGAACTTCGAGAGAAGAACAGTTCTCCTTTCTCCTCCAACCGCACTATGTTTGAGACAGAAGAGGTGCGTCCACTCTGCCCGTCTGCCTGTCTTTCTTTCATTCCTGCACGTGACTCATTCTCTGTCTCTGTCTCAGATGGTGATCCCAGCAGACCCAGAGGAGATGGATGAGTTTCAGGCTCAGTGTATATGTCAGTGTCAGTATGTGGTTGATATCACGTTTCCTGTAGCCTACATTCTCCTGCCCAGTAAAGAGGCTTTTCTGAGCATCTATAACAGGTACTGCTCAACACTTCAAGAGAATGAACTTTTAAAAAAATGTCTCCAAGCATTGGTTTTTAAATCCCCTTTTCAGTATAAATGATCATTTCACATTATATGCATGTTGCGTTGTGTATAAAAAAAGCAAGCCAGCCATAAAATAATAAAATAAAGCCATGTTTGACTGATGTTAAGCTCCACTGTCTGTTTCTCCCCAGGATTAATAATGATCTTTTGATGTGGGAACCTCCTCCACCTCCTCAGTCCCCTCCTCCTGCTCCTCCTTCTTCTTTTCAAAGTTCTCGTAGCCCCTCCCACCAGCACAGACCTGAGGAGGATGAATTTTACCTCTGTAAATCTGCCTTCAGGCTGGGTCAGTCATGCTCATCTGTTTTAAGTTCTAAACATTTTGTCTTGTTTTATATACTATTTTTGCATTTATTAATATTTTGTACTTGCTGTTGCTGTTATATTTTCAGATTTTCATATTTTTGTTTTAGTTTCAGCTTAAATGTATTTTATTTATATTGCTTGCTAAGGCAAGTTTTTCCATCTGAATTTTTTTTTTTTTTAAGTTAACAGTAAAAATACTGATTTGTCTTCAGTTAAAGAATCTTAATCTTTTCACTCATCATTCCAGAATCTGACTCTGAGGAGGAGGAGCCTCAGTTCTTCTCAGCCAAGCAATCAAAAAAAAGAAAAAAAGAGTTAGATCCTCAGTCCAGCCACGCCCTCAGTCTGCTCTGTTTAACGGTGCTGATTGGCAAAGGTCGCCTCCAAGCCATGACAGACTGCAAGGTAAAAATTAAAAAAAAAAGAATGCATGCTTAATTGTTGTTGCATTGTCCCAATAGCAAAATTATAGAAGTCAACACCAGTGGCAGTAAAATTTCACTTTACTCACATCAAATTCTGATACCATTCTCTTTGAATGAAGCTGGACGCAAAATGGACTTCTGTCATGGAGAACTCATTTTGGATTTGGAAGGAGGGAAGATTTTTAGTGTGTCGCAACACCAGAACAATCCCAATCTCAACTTCTTGACCATAGAAAGCAGAAGAGTAGAGCTGTACCATAAAGGTGAGCTGTTAAACCATCAAAATGACATTTAATCTCTTATACTCCTATAGTTTTTTGCATGGGAAAAAGTTATTACCCTGTTCTGAATTGCAAAATGTTGTTTTTGCTTCTTTGGCTCTTTATATAGCCGAGGTCCCAGACTCCCCTATTCCTGTGAAACTGGAAATGCCCAGGTTCACTTCCCCGGGTCATCTGGACCCTACCATTTACCCCACAGAAGTGGGGGTGAGCAGTGTTGGTGGCCGAGAAACCGACGTTCAGATGCTGTCGACTGCCATCAAGATCACATTAGATCTTGAGAGGAATGTGAAGGTTTGTCTGTTTCATCTGCTTGTCGCCTGTCAGTTGGGTTAATTATGGGATGGTTGTTTTTTGTTTGTCATTTATAAGTATTCATCTCATTTTCTTTGTAGGAGTTTCTGGTCGCGCTGCGACTCCATGGTGCTACTTTACGACATCACATGGCGTTGACCAATCATAGCTGGCATGAGCAGGTACCTGTTGGTAACAAGATTAGATGTGAACTTTAAAGAGGACTCTGGTTAATGTGTATTTTTAATAATGTATGTTTCTGTATTTATATGTAGCTTTGATTTATGTTTTAGTCATTTCAACTGAAACTAATTTCAGTTAGTTGCCATGGCAAGTTTTTCTTAAAAGTAGTTAAGTGTACGTTTTTCATCTAATATTTAGATTTATTGTTTTGTTTTATTTATATATTTTTTATTAATTTTATTTTGTAATGTTTTTAGTTTGTCAGAAATAACTCCAGTTATGTCTTCTTTTTATCATTAGTAATTACTTATTCCTAAAATATATTTTTTTGCATTCTCTATCAATGTTATTTAGTATCATTGAGATGCTATTATAGGTTTATTAATATGTTAATTGATTTTTATTTTTATATTTCCCATTTTCATTTTACTTAATGCTTTAGCAATTTCATTGTATGTTTTTGTCTTTTTTTTGTTGTTGTTGTTTATTCATTTTTATTCCAGTTTTATTTATTTTTTACATCAAGTTAAACTAAATTAAAATGAGAATTGTTGCTACTATGTTGCAGCTAGCGGAAATAAAATTAAGTGTTTTATTTCTATATTTTATCTTATTTCAGTCAACCAGTATTTTAATTCAAATAACTAAAATGTTTTTTTTCAGTCAACTATAACAACACTGTTCTCTATACAGATTGTTGATTTCCTTGATGTCATTGATGATGACATTTTAGGCTACACCCCACCTGCCGTCATCACAGTTCTTCACACTCACCTGGCCACCTGTGCAGTGGATTACAGGTATTGTAGTAACACTGAATGTTTGGTCTCACAAATACTCTTAGTTCTATCAGTCAACTTTCTTGTTCATTTCTCCCTCCAGGCCACTTTATCTTCCTCTGCGAGTTTTGTTTACAGCTGAGTCCTTTTCTTTATCCAGCAACATCATTGTGGACACTGCGACCTTTCACCTCAGGTACTGGTCACTGTGATGTGATCTTAACGGTTGTGCTGAGGCTAATTGAGAGGACCTAACAGCTCTGAAATCTTCTTTTAGGTTTATCTTAGATGACTCTGCGTTATACCTGTCAGATAAATGTGAAAGTGATACTGTGGATTTGAGGCGAGGTACAGAACAAGCATAGCTTTTAAATTCTTATTTTGCATTGATATCTATATATGGGCCACCTCTAATCATATTGTTTTTATCTGTCTCAGACTATGTGTGTGTGTTAGACATTGATCTGTTGGAACTGGCCATAACAACTTGGAAAGGAACTGACTCGAGTAAACTGGTTAGTTTCATGCCAGCCTTCACTGGCTTAAAGATTTCATAGCATTTCAATCATTTTTTTTTTTACGGTGCATTGTAAGTAAATTCATTTATATAAATTTAAGTGTTACATAGGTAGCTGACCTGTGACAGGAACCAGTTGTATTTTTATATTAATTATTTATTATCTTTAATATATTATTAGACCAATTTTGAGTGTATGTATTATTATTATTATTATTATTATTATTATTATTATTATTATTATTATTATTATTATTATTATTTAAAATTGCATAAACCTGTTACCATTTTATTTATTTCACAGTTTGTCTTCCTTACAAATCTCTTAATCATGGGATGTGACATTAATTTTACTGCAAATAAATTTTAGTGCATATATTTCTTTTAAGAAAAATTATGCAATAATTACATAAAATGTTGTTTTAGATTAATTATAGCCTAACACAATGCAGTAGCTGATTAAAATTTCATGTCGTAATTTTTTTTTTACTTTTTTTTTTCTTCCATTTTGTTGATAACTCTCTGTATTTCATTGATAATATTTACAGACTCAGCCGCTGTTCGAGCTTCGTTGTTCTAATAATGTAGTTCACGTGCACACCTGTGCCGACTCGTGCGCTGCTCTGGTTAACATGCTGCAGTACCTGGTTTCCCAGAGTGATCTTCACCCTCCCCCTCGCCACACATCCCCCACAGAGATCGCCGGACAGAAACTTCTGGTATGATTTCTTGTACAGCTATATTCATTATTTATTTATTGCCATAACAACTTAGTTGTACAGAATTTTGCTTGGTGAGTTCATCAACAATAACTGCATCTATAACTGCAATCAATAACAGAGAGTGAAATGCAGATGTGTAGATACCAGAGGAGATACCAGAGGAATTAAGAGCATAAACAGACCTACAATGAGTGCTGTTCAGAAAACATGTAGACTTAGTTTTAATTGCTCTAAGGCATCTGGCTGGATGTAAGGGGTCTTTCAAGGTTTTTAGACTTTTTTTTCTGCAAACGGGGAAGATAGTGGGAAGATCACAACCAATAATTTTCGAAGCAGTCCGTATTATGTCACTAATCTTGAGATTTTACACACACCATCTTACAGAGGTAACCACCTCTGTGTACTCATCCAAATCATAGCATGACTCTTTAAAAGCAGACCAGTCAGTAGCCTCTAAACAGTCGATTAACATTTCTATTTCATCAACAGACCATTCCTGACATTTCTCTTGATTGGTGTAGTTACTCTTGATAGTATAGCTTCTTTCTCCCATTTGTATTCAGCTCTAAAATAATCTGTCTTTTAGCTGTCAGAAAGTCCCGCCTCCCTTCCTCCCTGCCCACCAGCGGAGACAGCAGAGATTAACCAATGTGACCTCACAGATGCCTTGATTGACACAGAGAGAATCCTACAGGAAGAGACCCAAGATCCTGGTAAGACTTTAGAAGTTGTTTATATATACAAGGCATATCTATCACAGCACAACTTGTAGAAGTTTATGTTGTTATTTTATGACTCATCTTTTATAAATGTGAAAAAAGTTTGGGTTGGTATAATTCTGAAAGAAGTTGATTTTTCAGCATCTATTTCTCCAGTCTTCTGTGTCACATGATCCTTCAGAAAACCTTCTAATGTGCTGATCTGCTGCTCAAGAAACATTTCTTATGTCAGAAACAGTTGTGCTGCTTAATATTTCTGTGGAAGCTTTTTTCAGGAGTCTTTGAACAAAGTATAAAAGAACAGAATTTTGTTCTTAATAAATTTATGTACTGTCACTTTTGATTAGTTTAATGCATCCTTGCTGAATTAAAATATAACCAAAGAGACACCAAACTTCAGTGTTATAGACTGATGGTTATTTACTTCTGTGTATTTGAAAAGCAGGTTCTCCCTCCATCCGCCAAGCCTCCCCTGTCTCAGTCTATCTGTTCCCGGGAGAAGCCCCCAAGCTCCGCCCCTCTGTTATAGAAGGGGAGGAGTCTGATATTGATGGACTGGTCAGCACAGCTATGGAAGCTCATGCAGATATGATGTTAGAGGAAGGATCAGAGGGTTCCACTGACAATGACGACTTCTGCATCCTAGAGGCTCCTGGGATGGGCATCCCAGTATGTACCCACAGTTTTCATATTCTTCTTCATCTACAAAAGTACATTTCACAAATAATTACAAAGACACATGCAAATAACACATTGAATTAAACATGAAATAGCATTTTTTTTATAAAACATATTCCAATAATCTGTTTTATTTCTAACTTTAAAAAATAATAAAAAAAAAAAATTTCTCTCTCTGACAGCCTAGAGATGGTGAGCCTGTGGTGACGGTGCTCTCCCAAGGTCCTATAAAGGTGCGGGATGGATACTACTCGCGGCCTCGGGGCAGTTCAGATCTGCTGCGTGCCCCGGCACTCTTCCCAGTGCCTCAGAACAGAGTGGTGCTCCGAGAAGTGTCTGTCGTCTGGCACCTGTATGGCGGCAAAGACTTTGGCGGCAAACCCAGCTCGGCCCACACACTGCATAGCCATAAGTGAGTGCAGCAGATGTTTCTGAGAAGCCAGAGTTTGAGGATGTCTGTAGATTGTTTGCTTTGTTTTGAAACGGGGAGATGTTACAGATTGTAACAATGTTGCATTTTCTTTATGGATCTGAAACAAACAGGTGTGAAAACACCCTAACGTTGAAATCACATGCTATGAAATATTTGTGTCTCTCAGGGTTCGTTCAGCTGCTCCCGGAGCCCGTGGTTCTCCCTCTCGTTCAGCGGGGCCCTCGCGGCCCCAAAACTCTTGGCGGTGGATTGGAGGAAGTGGGCGGCAGCACACACTGCTCATGGAAATACAACTGACAAAGGTGTAATGTGTTGTGATCAGCGATTTGAAGATTTAGAAAGCCTTCTTTCTAGTTTTATAACCTCTTTCTCTCTCATCAGGTCAGTTTCCAGCATGAGACGTACCCAGTGGTGGCGCCCCCTGCTGCAGGACCAGATGCAGACGGGCTGGGCCTTGGAGAGCAGCCTATTTCCCGCCAAGTGTTTATCGTCCAGGAACTGGAGATCCGAGACCGTCTGGCTTCCTCTCAAATCAACAAGTTCCTGTACCTGTACACCAGTGAGAGCATGCCGCGCAGAGCCCACTCCAACATGGTGAGTTATAGAGCGGGATAGAAAGAGTTAGAAAGTTTCTGTTGGTAATTATGTTCTTACTTGGCCCAATTGTTGCTGTAGTTGACGGTGAAAGCGCTGCAGGTGATGCCTGAATCGGGTCTGGGTGGACCGGAGTGCTGTCTGAGAGTCAGTCTGCTACCACTGCGACTCAATATTGACCAGGTACAGATTATGCATTAACCATTTTTCGACACAGAACAAATAATGTTTCATATCAGGCTCAGTAAAAGGCACATTTGTTTTCATTTCCTAGGATGCACTTTTCTTCTTGAAGGACTTTTTCAGTAACATGGCTGCAGGAGTTAATCCTTACCTAGCCATCGACCCTGCAGCTGAGGGTATGTCTACCCACCTATGAATGAATGGATGAATGAATGAAGTTATGTATGTATTTTAATAGTTTTTATCTTTTTTTACCTTTTTATTTATAGTTTTTTATCTATTTTTTAAACATTTTTATTTATTATTATTTGTTTATTAATATTTTCAAATTCAATATATTCCGTTTTCATTTTAAATTTTTATTTTTAATAATTTTTTTTTTTTATATAAAAAAAATTCTATTAGGCTAGTTTTTATATACATTGCTATTTTGGTTTAATTCATTTTTATATATTTTTTTAAGTTTTTTTTTAAAGTAGGTTTATTTAGGTTTACTTATTTTAGTGCTTCAACTTATTTCAATTTTTTATTTATATATATATTAATATATATATATTCATATATATATATGTAATATATATATATATATATATATATATATATAAATGTGTGTCTATATATAAATGTGTGTGTGTGTGTGTGTGTGTGTGTGTGTATATATATATATATATATATATATATATATATATATATAATATAATATATATATATACACACACACACACACATATGTATATACATACACACACACACATAGTTTTATAACAGTTTTATTACTGTTTTAGTTTAGGTTTTAATTTTTCATCTGATATTTCAATTTTAGTTTATCAGCTTTTTTAAATTAACAAAAATTTGCTTATTTCATATTTTTTATATGAGTTTAAATGTATAATTGTAATTGTACAGATGTGTTTAGCCTATTTCTTTGAACTGTAATTGTGTATGGGCATTCATCGTCCTTATTTCTGATCTTCTGCTTGCAGTGAGGACGGACGTTCCTCAGAAGGCTTCAGACGACACAGATCCTGGCTCCGGATTGGGCCATGATCTCACTGCTTCTGTAGAAACAACCTATAGTGAGCAGAGCTCCTCATCCGCTGGCTCCTCGTCCTCCTCTGACCAGCCCATCTACTTCAGGTAGAAGATCGTCACATGACAATATACAACAAAACAAATGTGTAAATCATAATTAATGTCCTTTCGCACTCTTTCTCTTTAAGAGTTTCGTTTTACCTCTGAAGTTCCCATCTGGCTGGACTATCAAGGGAAGCATGTGGTAATTGAGCAGGTTGGCGATCACCTATATAAAATAACCAATGCTTTATGTTCATGTGGTCATGAAGTCGTCTGTGTAGTTTGAGTGCTGAGCTTAAACACAGCAACAAAGGTTTTTCTGGCTTCTGATATACTAATGTATATAATCTCTGGTTTCCTAGGGAACGTTCGCAGGCATCCTGATTGGACTGGCCCAGCTGAACTGCTCTGAACTAAAGCTGAAGAGATTGTGCTGTAGACATGGGTAAACACCTCTTCATCTTCACTTTTTGCCTGCTTTACCTTTAAATCTAGATCTGAAAAGTGAGTTGTTGTTTTGTTTCAGGCTGCTGGGTGTTGATAAGGTGATTCAGTATGCTGTGAATGAGTGGCTTATAGACATCAGGAAGAACCAGCTGCCAGGGATTCTGGGAGGAGTTGGTCCTATGCATTCTGTCGTACAGCTCTGTGAGTATGATGTGTCACATCTTACTTGTGTGCAGTACTGTCTTTTCTGCTCAGGCTACTTAAAGGAGAATACTGTATTCTGTAAAGTGAATTCAATAAAGTACTGTATTGAGTTTTTTTTTTCTTTGCAGTCCATGGTGTGCGTGATTTGTTCTGGATGCCGATAGAGCAGTACCGGAAGGATGGGCGTATTATCCGAGGCCTCCAGAGGGGGGCGGCATCGTTCGGCACCTCTACAGCCTCTGCTGCCTTAGAGCTCAGCAACAGACTAGTGCAGGCAATTCAGGTACTGTATATACACTCACACATATAACCATAAGAAATATATGTACTGTACTGTGTGTGTGTGTGTGTGTGTGCATATATATATATATATATATATATATATCTATTATATATATATATATATATATATATATATCTATATATGTGTATGTGTGTATTGTATAAAGCCTAAACTAATGTGTTCGTTACTTTGTTGTGCTGATAGGTTTTTTTTTTATTATATTTTTGATACTTGTATATTTTTGTTTTTGTTATTTTTTTTTAATTAAATGTTGTATATTTTATTCAATATTCTTATATATGCCTTACGTTTTAATTATATCTTTTAAATTATATATTATTTTATTTGTTGCTGGTTTACCATGCTACCACATATTTAGATTTTTTTTTTACTATTGATTTTATTAATAAAAATATAATTTATAATTTATTAATAGTTATCATATTTGGATATTTTTCTTTATCATGTTATTTTAAATAATTTTATGTTTATTTTTTATTATGTAGAATTGTATTGTATATTTTTTTTTGATTATTATTATTATTATTATTATTATTATTATTATTATTATTATTATTATTATTATTATTGTATTTGTTACTGGTTTACCATGTTACTAGGTCATTTTTTTTTATTATTGGTAGTTTTTTTTATTATTATTCATTTTTATTTTACATTATAATTATATTATCTAATTTGTATATTTTTTTGTTATTTCAATTAATTAAATATTTACGTTTTTATTATATATATTGTTTATTTATTATATTTTAATGTTTAAATTATATATTGCTATATTTTTTTATTAATTTTAAATTTTAATTATATTTCTTATTTTATTTTTTATGTATATTTCCAGGCCACTGCGGAGACAGTATATGACATCTTATCTCCGACTCCACCTCTGACACGTTACATCACCGAGGGACGTCCCACTCCCCGACCCAGACGCACCCCTCAACCAGCTGATCTCAGAGAGGGTGTGGCCAAGGCCTATGATACCGTCAGAGAGGTACATCCCTATATTATTGACAACATGTTCATCACTGTGACTGTCCAGTTTAATAAATGTATAATATAAAGTGTTTATCTGTAGTCCAACATTTTTTATCATTTAATTTGATGTCCTCATGCCGTTTTGTCTTTCCCAGGGAGTGATTGACACCGCTCAGACCCTATGTGATGTTGCGTCTCGTGGACATGAGCAGAAAGGTCTTCCTGGAGCGGTGGGTGGAGTTTTGCGCCAGATCCCACCCACCGTGGTCCGTCCACTTATAGTTGCCTCAGAGGCCACTTCAAACCTACTGGGAGGAATGCGGAACCAAATTAAACCAGATGCGCGGAAAGAGGACTTCTTAAAATGGCGCACCGAAGATGGCCAAGAATGAGATTGACTGGCTTAATGAAGTCTCATTTTTGTTAGTGTGAATGTGAGAGTGTGAAAGTGAGTTCATCTGTGAGTATCAATGCAAAAACAAAGGACAAAAAAATGGAAACTGAACCATTTTTACATGGCTTCCACAAATGTTTTGGTCTTGCACTTTTGCTAGAAGTTGAGCGCTCTAGACAGCCAAGTGCAGCTCAGTCTCATCTTGTCGTATTGAAACGTAGGCAATCATATCAGTCTATAACTCTGTTTCCCTGTGAGCTCAAGACCAGATGTTTCTTTCCCATTTCCGAAACATTCATTTAACATCTGATCGAATTGCTATTCCCCCTCTATAGTACTTCAAACTTAATCTTGAAGTTAAATACTGATCTAGGTAAGGTGAAACACTCAATAAATGCATTGAGGTGGCCTTACCATACTTTTCATTTAACACTAGGAAAGGTATTCTTTGTCCTCCTCTCTATCCTGATATCTTTGTGCCATAATTCTTCTTCATTGATATTATAAAGATCTTAAACTCTTAAAGCCTGAACTAATGCGTTCTTTATTTGTGTGATGCAATCAGCCTCTGGGGGGTGGGGGTGGGGGGGGAGTGTTGGGTCACTCTTGTTTTCTATACATCTTTAAGTCTTTCAGAATTTAATGAAGAGTTGCTGTCTTGTCCTTTTTTGGTGAATCTTGAAAAATGTCCAGGTCATATTTCACTTCAAAATCAAAAGATAAAAGGAAGTAATTAGATTTTATGTAAAGAAAATGAAGCCTATATTAGGGTTTCCTTCATTGTAACGAGATATATTATATATTGTATATATATAACATATGTGCATATATATACATACATATATATATATATATATATATATATATATATATATATATATGTATATATGTATGTATATATATGCACATACCATCATTATAAATAAATACTTTGCTAATTAATTATTATATTATTTTTTCACATTGCAGTGATTAAATTGTCTTTTTTTTTTTTGAAAAAATGCATAATGCAAACTTTATTTTCTTTAGGTAAAATATCATTTTTCTTTTGTTTTGTTGTGAAATATGACCTAAACATGTTCTTGACAGATTCAGCCTTTTACCCGCCATTTACTCCTAAATCCAGCATGCTTGCTTTCGTCTCATTAGTTGCTTTCCTACATGTTTTAAATATTTTATTTCATATGTGTCATAACAGCTATTGAAATGTAAAAACTGATGATGTTGAGCATTTGATGTCCTTGTGTAGAAGGAAGTGTTGTGGAGTGGGTCGGTTGACAAAGGGTTTATGGCTATTGTTACATTCACTTTTTTTGTTAATTGCATAACCGTGTGAGGGAAGTGAGATTTTGGCGTGTTTTTATTTGTCTAAGTATGTATAGCGTGTGTTTGAGTGAGTTAAAGGACATGCATGCTTGTGTATTGATGGTTGACTGGCTGGCTATGCGATTCATAGCTATCAGTGTGCGTTTGTTTCTTCTGTAATTATTACAACTTTATCATATGCTGTAAGAATTACCTGTATAGTACCAAGATGATGTGTAAACAAATTAATACAAAAAAAAGGAATACAAATGTGCATTTGAAAAATATTGTTTTTTACTATTTAATGTTGTAAATGTTGCATCCACAAAGGCAAAAGTGTGTTTTAACAAATCATTGTATACTTAACGCAGATTTTTATTTCTGTACCATCCTAGAAAATTACATTAATAGATTTAAACAAATACATTTTATGCTATGAGACAAAGTGTTTTGTTTCACAGCAAAGTTTTTTTTCTTTCTCTCTCTCTCTCTCTCTCTTTCTCTCTCTCTCTCTCTCTCTCTCGCTCTCTCTCTCTCACTCTTTCTCTCTCTCAGATTTTAGTTTGGAGGACATTATGAAAATGTAACACCTTTTTGAACAAGTCGTGTGACACATTCAGACCCACTAGAGAAACACAAATTTAAATAATAGTCAATTAGACTCAGCAAATTAGTCACTGAGATTTAGCAATAATATTACAGTTTAAACTGAAATTATTACAGATATTCCGACATTGTGCAGTTGTTAGCCGGCTAGCTCTGCATGCGGAACCAAATACAGCAGGTTTTGTTTCTCGGGGTGCTTGTTTTAGTAGTTGCATACAGTCGTCGTGAAGCCGCATGTGTGTTATGCTTCTGTTTGTAACGCAGACGTTCCTGCTTTGTTTCTGAAATTTATAGCCACATACTGCCGAGATGAAGCTGTTAACGCATAACATGTTAACATCTCACGTACAAGGTGTGATTAAAGGATACCCACTTATTATCAAGGTGAGATAGACTTACGGTGTTTTCATTATTAATAAATATTTTTGAGATGCACATGAATGCAGCAGTAATTTAGGGCGAATTCCAAACCGCCTTAACGTTGCCTTCCTCTGAAATCGTCGCTCAAAAAATCACAAATTAATATCAGAAGGTTACAGGGAACCTAAATGTCTATGAACCTTTTTTTTTTAACCATGAAGATATGTGACAGAATAAGGGAAAGTGTGTATTTATGTCTTGTATTTTAATCGCTATGAATGTTTAAAAGTGCAAATGTTACATGAATGTTACACTCGTAAGTTAACATGAATGTTAGATCTTTAGAGCTTGAAATGTCAACTGCCCAAAATAAATAGGCTGCATATTAATATGCACCTATAGAACAACCTACAATTTCCTAAATTTCTAGGTCACTGCTAAGTCCTTTTTGAAGTTATCCTAACAGGAGTAGAAGGTGAAAATTAGAGAACATTTAAAGATACCTCCACGTTATTGGTGTTAATCTGGCACCTTACTAATTTCCTTAATTATATGACAAACCATATTTAACTGGGAGAATTCCTCTAGTATTCACTGAGATTGTAAAATGAAGGGCCGCTCTAAAGTGACTGAGACCCTGTGACAGGAGGTTGTCCAGATGATGCGGAGACTCTCAATGGGGAATCGGTTCAACACTGCAGCTGGAATGAGAAGGGTCTGGCTGCAGACTTGCACTTGCACTCTCAGACTTGCACTCTCAGACACTTGTGCTTCCGCTAGCGACGTCACTTGCAGTCTTTATTTTTTAATTTTGTTCTATTTGTTGATAACTTTTTGTTTGAATCTCTCAACATTTTACAACAGTAGCCAGGTGGTGAAGACAAGAAAAAAGAAACCAAATTACAATGTCACTTGCAATCGCTACTTGCACTCTACAAGTAGGCAATCATATCACTCTACACGGATTTGCCGGTCTTGTCTTTTTCTTGCAGGACCCTGTACGTTATAGTACTAAATTAGTTTAAAAAAAAAAAAAAATCGTTTCACCGTTATAGTACTAAATTAGTTTTAATCGTTTAAACATGCACGATTTACGTTGATTGCAAGTGACGTCACAGGTAGCAGAGAGTGCAAGTAGCAATTGCAAGTGACATTGTAATTTGGTTTCTTTTTTCTTGTCTTCACCACCTGGCTACTGTTGTAAAATGTTGAGAGATTCAAACAAAAAGTTATCAACAAATAGAACAAAATTAAAAAATAAAGACTGCAAGTGACGTCGCTAGCGGAAGCACAAGTGTCTGAGAGTGCAAGTCTGAGAGTGCAAGTGCAAGTCTGCAGCCAGACCCTTCTCAAACGGAGAGGAGTATGTTTCTTTTTTCTTGTCTTCGCCACCTGGCTACTGTTCTAAAATGTTGGGAAATTCAAACAAAAAGTAATAAAAAATTTAACAAAATAAAAAATAAAGACTGCAAGTGATGTCACTAGCGGAAGTGTAAGTGTCTGAGAGTGCAAGCCTGCAAGTGCAAGCCTGCAGCCAGACCCTCTTGGCTGGAATTGCTCACCAGTTAAGTGCTGAACAGGGTCTGGATCTGTCTCAGCACGTTTAAGAGAAGTCGGACTGAAAGCGCACTCTACAGTGACGAATCCTCTCATCAGCAGAAAGAATCAAAAGGCTAGACTCACATTTGCGGAGGAGCATGTTGTGTAGAGACAGGAGAACTGGTCCAAAGTTAGTTCTAGTGATGAGAGCAAGTTTAATTCATTTGGGACAGAACGGAAATATTTTGTTCGCCGTCAAACTGGGGAGAGACTGAAGCATGAGTATGTAAAGAAGTCATTAAAAGGTGAAGGAGGAAGTGTCATGGTTTGGGGGATGTTTTCTGCAGCAGGAGGACTCTTATACAGACACATGACAGAGTGAACGCAACTGTTTATCAAAAGCTCCTTCAGCAACATGCGGTTCCTTCCCTGCAAGCATCTCCCAATTTTCATGCAGGACAATGCCACTGTCACACTGCAAAACAGGTAAAGCAGTTCCTTGAAGCTAAGAACATTGAAATAATGAAATGGCCAGCCCAGAGTCCTGATCTAAACCCAACTGGAAATCTCTGGAAAATCCTTGGCAACACGGTTATGGCTAAGAAACCCACTACAGTTACCAAACTTACAATATTTCAGAAAGAATCAAGTGTTTATAGATTGTTCTCTAATTTTGATCTCCTGTGTGTGTGTGTGTGTGTGTGTGTGTGTGTGTGTGTGTGTGTGTGTGTTTTTAATGCTTTTGAATGACAAATCTGACATTTGTTCTGTCTTGGCTCATGAATGAAGGCAACAGAAGTGAAAGTGAATGAGCTGGAGTTCAGTGCTCCGTTTGTGAGCCGGATGATTCCTAAGCTGGAGTGGAGCGCATTGATCCAGGCAGCAGAATGGGTGAGTGAAGATCATGTTTCATGTCTTTTCAATGATATTTAATAAGGAGGGTGAATTTTCACAGCCTTCCAGTAAGTATGGTTTAAAAAGCAGGAGGTATTTTGTCTGTGCATGATGTATGAGTGTCAGCTGATATCTGCATTAAACTGGTGGATTGTGGGATACTCATGAGGTGTTTTTAACAGCTTGGACAGTCTCAAGACCTGCCAGCACACACTCTCATACCAGACTATGAAAAGGATGAGGAGTTCCTGCGTAAAGTTCACAGAATTCTTCTGGAGGTGAGACGCATCAGATGAACAACATTTTCAAAGAAATGAATTTGTAAACTTCCAGAAAGTTCCTCTGGAACCCTTTTCACATTTCCAGGGTTCTCAGAAGCAGAAGTCTGTAAGAAACATCATTTTTGAGTTCCCATTTGTCCCAGTAGCAAAAACTGAAATTTACTCTAAGCATTTCTGTGACTCGTCAAAAGAGGGGGGAAAACAATATAAAAATTGTGTTGGTCAGAAGAAAGAAAGATTTGCCAAATAATCTGTTTTCTGTAATTTAATGCCAAGGTAAGAAAATGCAAAGTATAGTGTTTTACATGTACATACATTTTTTTTTATGAAAATATAAAAAAATTAGGCTAGATTTACAGTGTAAAAACACATCGTGATTTGTGAAAAGGGTCCATTATTAAAAATACAGCAGAAGTGCAAGCTCTTTTTCATAGTAGTGCTAATTTTATGATGTGACAAAAAAAAATAGATTTGTGCCTCATATTTTGTTTTCTGTCATTCAATATTTGTTCTGTACAAGCCAATGCTACTTTTTAGTGTTTAATTCTTTAGGTTTTGTGCTATTGTATAGATATGTGACTATATAATATATATATATATATATATATATATATATATATACTATAGTATATATATATAAACATATCATAAAACTATATATATACTAAATATATATATATTAGTTTTTTATTTTTGTTCTCCATTTTAATTTGAAAGTTTTGTTGTTGTTTTTTTATGTCTGAGTAGTTTTAGTTCAAGTAACAAACTTTAATGGGTTTTATTTAACCGTAATAAACCCTGGTACAAACCCATTTTCAGCATGAATATATTTTCTTTTTTTATGGAATGAACTTTAAGTGAATTGGTGCTAATAGTGGTGTTCTCTCCTCATAAGGTTGCGTTGTAGAGGGATGTTTTACAGTGTCCTGAATCTGGTCGAGAGTTCCCCATCTCCAAAGGTGTTCCTAACATGTTACTCATTGAAGACGAGTAGATCAAGCTGCTACAAAACGCATCCCAGAAGAACGAAACTGAATATCAGACACAAACGTTTCATTTTTTAGAAACTGTTGGGGGGGCGCTTTTTATTTCAAATGATAATAGAGATAAACATAAACCATAATTCACAAGTTTATTCTGTTTTACAGTCGTGTTCAACATCTGTCTCCAAACAGTGTGGTTGCTATCAGAATTTACTTTTTTTGTTGCTGTCTGTCATTGTAAATTGTGCTTTGTAAAATATTAGATAAAATTTGTATTGATTACGTTAGGCTTTAGAAGGTTCTTTTTTATATACAAATCATCTTATTATTACTTGTTGGTACGACCTGTAAATGCTAACAGCAAAAATTACTTTTTTTAATAATAATAATACTAATGTGTCTATATGATTTATTTCAGTTGCTGCTTATGATTACAAATTATTTTATGAAAATTAATGCTAAAAAATGTTTTCATGTTGATCTGTCCCTAATAACCCCCTTTATGGCCCTAAACAAAATAATGTGTTTTAAAAAATGTGTGTGTTTTTTTTTTAATGTAATGTTTAAGCACCAAGTTTAAAATAGGGTTTAACTGCAGATTGGCCTATATACAGCATATATAAGATAGAGAGAAAAAAAAAGAGGTAGGAGGCTTGGCTTTATTTTTTTCATTATTTCAGTTTTTGTTTTTATGTCCAGTTAGTAATTTTAGTGCTTTTTTGTTTTTATGTCCATTAGTAATTTTAGTGCTTTTATAATGTGTTTTTGTAATATTTATTAGTTGTTATTTTTTATATTATTATTTCAGTTAGATTTTATTTTTATTTTTTTGCTGTATTTCATTAAACGATAATGTTGGTTTAATAGTTTTATTTACAATAACAACCCAGTAGCTAAGGTAATGAAGTTGTTGTAGTCTCATTAGCTCTCATTAGATTTGTGCTGTGTAAAGCATTGTCTTACTGTTGAACTACATGCAGTCAGTGCGTTTGTTTGAGATTATCTAGGTCAGCTGTAATAGTTTTTAATGGCTCTGCCAAGGACTTTTTCATATCATAAAAGAAAGATGACGTGGCAAGGCCGCGACCTATATGGGGGGGGGGGGGTAGTAGATTTAGTTTGGAGGGAGGTTAAAAGTAAAAAAACGGGATAAGCTCGAGCGTTTTCGCGCTCTCCTAATTTTTAAATCTTAAGTTGCAAATACCCGCATCCCAGTCGACGCTGCCCCGGCCTGATGGCGCTCGAGGCTCCCTTTCAGAATGAGAGATCAAACGCTGAATTCATGTTTATTACAAGAAAATCACCTTTCTTTGGAAATGACGTCAAGACCCTTGAAAAACTTCCAGCCTTCTGGTGTCCTCTTTTTTGGGTCCCTACGTATCTCATTTCTTTCAAAGGCTTTTTGGTGTCTCAATACCTTCCTTCTGCCTTCTCTCTTAAAGTTCATATTATAGCTCTCCTTGGCCAAAAACTATTAAAAAATAATGTCATAAATGGAGAGGTGGAGAGAGCAGCTATAAAAGCTGTTTTTCGAAAGATTAACGATCCATGTAGATGGTGAACTGTACTTAACAACGAGACAGAAAGATAGGGATGGAAGTAAAGTAAAGGAAGGGTGGTACCTACAATGAATGGATGGGAAAACCTAGATTGAGGCCTTGGATAGCTATCGTTTCTCTCCAGGAAACTAAATGGAAGTTGAAATTAATATCCAGTAAATCTGTTTTTAAATGTGTCCAGTGTGGTCTTTTGTGTCTGTTAAATGCATGAGTAGGAAATATTGGGATTAGAAAGCACATTGTCTTATTTTTCCAAGGTAAACAAATTAAGAAGCAGTCAGTCAGTAAACTTCAGCCTGCTCGTGGTGGATATTTGACCATTTGTAAAGATCGTTTTGTTAAGTATCAGGCTGCTGCTTAGGCAGCAAGAATGGTTGAGTGAAGATCATGTTCATGTCTTTCAATGATATTTAATAAGGAGGGTGAATTTTCACAGCCTTCCAGTAAGTATGGTTTAAAAAGCAGGAGGTATTTTGTCTGTGCATGATGTATGAGTGTCAGCTGATATCTGCATTAAACTGGTGGATTGTGGGATACTCATGAGGTGTTTTTAACAGCTTGGACAGTCTCAAGACCTGCCCAGCACTCTCATACCAGACTATGAAAAGGATGAGGAGTTCCTGCGTAAAGTTCACAGAATTCTTCTGGAGGTGAGACGCATCAGATGAACAACATTTTCAAAGAAATGAATTTGTAAACTTCCAGAAAGTTCCTCTGGACCCTTTTCACATTTCCAGGGTTCTCAGAAGCAGAAGTCTGTAAGAAACATCATTTTTGAGTTCCCATTTGTCCCAGTAGCAAAAACTGAAATTTACTCTAGCATTTCTGTGACTCGTCAAAAGAGGGGGGAAAAAATATAAAAATTGTGTTGGTCAGAAGAAAGAAAGATTTGCCAAATAATCTGTTTTCTGTAATTTAATGCCAAGGTAAGAAAATGCAAAGTATAGTGTTTTACATGTACATACATTTTTTTTTATGAAAATATAAAAAAATTAGGCTAGATTTACAGTGTAAAAACACATCGTGATTTGTGAAAAGGGTCCATTATTAAAAATACAGCAGAAGTGCAAGCTCTTTTTCATAGTGCTATTTATGATGTGACAAAAAAAAATAGATTTGTGCCTCATATTTTGTTTTCTGTCATTCAATATTTGTTCTGTACAAGCCAATGCTATTTTAGTGTTAATTCTTTAGTTTGTGTATGTATGTATATGTGACTATATATATATATATATATATATATATATATATATATATATATATATATATATATATATTAGTTTTTATTTTTGTTCTCCATTTTAATTTGAAAGTTTTGTTGTTGTTTTTTTATGTCTGAGTAGTTTTAGTTCAAGTAACAAACTTTAATGGTTTTATTTAACCGTAATAACCCTGGTACAAACCCATTTTCAGCATGAATATTTTCTTTTTTATGGAATGAACTTTAAGTGAATTGGTGCTAATAGTGGTGTTCTCTCCTCATAGGTTGAGGTTGTAGAGGGATGTTTACAGTGTCCTGAATCTGGTCGAGAGTTCCCCATCTCCAAAGGTGTTCCTAACATGTTACTCATTGAAGACGAGTAGATCAAGCTGCTACACGCATCCCAGAAGAACAGAAACTGAATATCAGACACACGTTCATTTTAGAAACTGTTGGGGGGCCATTTTTATTCAAATGATAATAGAGATAAACATAAGACCATAATTCACAAGTTATTCTGTTTTACAGTCGTGTTCAACATCTGTCTCCAAACATGTGGTTGCTATCAGAATTTACTTTTTGTTGCTTCTGTCATTGTAAATTGTGCTTTGTAAAATATTAAATAAATTTGTATTGATTACGTTAGGCTTTAGAAGGTTCTTTTTTATATACAAATCATCTTATTAATTACTTGTTGGTACGACCTGTAAATGATAACAGCAAAAATTACTTTTTTAATAATAATAATACTAATGTGTCTATATGATTTATTTCAGTTGCTTATGATTACAAATTATTTTATGAAAATTAATGCTAAAATGTTTTCATGTTAGATCTGTCCCTAAATTTTAGGCCTAAATAATGTGTTTAATATTTGTATTTTTTTTTAATGTAATTTTAAGCACCAAGTTAAAATAATTAACTGCAGATTGGCCTATATACAGCATATATATATAGAGAGAGAGAGGTTAATTTTTGTTTTTATTTCAGTTTTAGTTTTTATTTCCAGTTAGTAATTTTAGTGCTTTAACTTAATTAACATACTTAAACTTACTTTAGTTAGTTGCCAACCTAAAATTTCAGTTTTTCATTTTGTAATGTTTTTCATCTAATATTTATAGTTTTATTTCAGCTGTATTTCATTAAACGATAATGTTTTTAATAGTTTTATTTACAATAACAACCCAGTAGCTAAGGTAATGAAGTTGTTGTAGTCTCATTAGCTCTCATTATATTTGTCTGTGTAAGCATTGTCTTACTGTTACTGCAGTCAGTGCGTTTGTTTGAGATTATCTAGGTCAGCTGTAATAGTTTTATGGCTCTGCCAAGGACTTTTTCATATCATAAAGAAAGATGACGTGGCAAGGCCGCGACTCTATTTAGTTTGAGGGAGGTTAAAAGGAAAAAAACGGGATAAGCTGTTTTCGAGCTCTCTATTTTTAAATCTTAAGTTGCAATACCGCATCCGTCCGCTGCCGCCTGATGGCGCTCGAGGCTCCCTTTCAGAATGAGAGATCAAACGCTGAATTCATGTTTATACAAGAAAATAGCCTTTCTTTGGAAATGACGTCAGCCCTTGAAAACTTCCAGCCTTCTGGTGTCTCTTTTGGGTCCCTAGTATCTCATTTCTTCAAGGCTTTTGGTGTCTCATACCTTCTGCCTTCTCTTAAAGTTCAATTATAGCTCTCTTGGCCAAACTATAATAATGTCATAATGGAGAGGTGGAGAGAGCAGCTATAAAGCTGTTTTCGAAAGATTAACGATCATGTAGATGGTGAACTGTAATTAACAACGAGAAGAAAGATAGGGAGTGGAAGTAAAGTAAGGAAGGGTGTACCTACAATGAATGGATGGGAAAACCTAGATTGAGGCCTTGGATAGCTATCGTTTCTCTCCAGGAAACTAAATGGAAGTTGAAATTAATATCCAGTAAATCTGTTTTAAATGTGTCCAGTGGGTCTTTTGTGTCTGTTAAATGCATGAGGGAAATATTGGATTAGAAAAGCACATTGTCTTATTTCCAAGGTAAACAAATTAAGAAGCAGTCAGTCAGTAACTTCAGCCTGCTGTGGTGGATATTTGACCATTTGTAAAGATTTTTGTTAAGTATCAGGCTGCTGCTTGGAAACACGGTTGCCAAGGAAAGATTCCAAAAAAGTGTCACCATTGTTACGCAGTGATGCCGTCTGGAAAAATTTGTGAGAAATATTGACATAACATGTCACAGGAAAACTGCTAAGTAGACTTCTGCAGCTTTGTTTCGGTGACTTTTTATGATAGCACTACCACACTTATTATATAATGCTTAACAGAGCTTCTATTAATATCTATGAAGTTATTCAAAATGCATTCAAATGTAATTCATATAAATAAACAAATATATCACATGAACATGTTTTACATTTCTGAATCAGTTAATTTAGATATTTTTGTGGTGATTAAATGTCTAGGTTGTGTAAATGTCTGGAGATAGTAAAATAAAAAATAAAATGTTGACTTAAATTTTTGAAAAATAAAATATTTAATAATATTTCAGAATTATTTCTTTCACAACAAACAGTAAGGTTAACATTTGCCAACCAAATCATAATCAGTGTGGCATAAGCCACATGCCTTGAAATATATATGGACTTTTTTTCCTCAGGTTAAATGGAGCAACCCTAAGAGAACTCCAGTGTTTTTTAATAATTATTGTATTTTTGAATATTTTTATTTTGGATTTTTTTTCCTCAGTTTGTGTTGAAGTTAAAAAATGATAATGTTGTGTAATAATTCATGATTCATGAACATTAAATCAGTGTTTATGCTATATTTTCTAAAAACTAAAATTCAGATCTCTGATAGCTAGTAATTCACCCTGTGAAAATCTCTTAAATTGGGTCTCTCTCTCTCTCATCTCTCTCCCTCTCCCCTTTTCTCTCCAAACACAGCCTAGACTAGCCAGTTTTTTTTTTTCATTTTGTTTATTCAAAGACTTTCCAGTTCAACTTTATGCTGGCTGTTTTCTTTTTTTCCCCTCTCTCCTTTTAAATGGACAGTCAGTCTTTATGCTGCTGGAGACAGTCAGTCTTTGTCATGGGATAATTTTATTTTCCTAAAGCAGCTTCAAGGGCTTGATTGAACATTTGGACGGCAGATCTGCTTCTTGATTTGAGGCTGTGAGAAAAGAGAATAAATCCTGACCCGATCTCTTATAGCTATCATGGGAAAGGAGCTGGAGAGTCACTTTAAAAGAAAGTTCTAGCGGTCCTCACTAAAGCTCCAAGACAAACCACAAGAATTCAAAGCAGCACTTGGACTTTCTCTCTGAATCACTGGATACCAGACGAGCATGAGGAACTGCTCTGTTTATTACCTTACCGGTAAATACTTAAAACCCCGGGAAGCATGATGGAAAGGCTCTGCTTATAGATTCCATATGGTTTGTAATAATGCACGTGTGTATTTTGTTTGTCATCACAACATGCACAGAAATCTGGCCAATATTTAACATTTGTTTTAGCTGAAGTAGCTCAGGCAGGAGGGCTTTTGGAAGGGTTTGACCCATTAAAAAGTCCAAACAAACGGTTAGGTGTCTTAGAAGGCAGGCTACTAATACTGAACTGATAAAGTTAAACATAAGTTTCCAAAAAGCCTTCAATCATTTTAGAGATCCCAACTCCTACCTATGACGTCGTAGCCTTAGGAGGAGGTTACTATAGCAACGGTGCGTTGCGTGATCGATTTCTGCTTTGGTTTATGGACAAAACATAAAACTAGGTACTTATTTCTGACGTTATTCTATATTAATTTTACAAATAGATTACAAAAACACTCTGGATTAAGTTTTTAAGACAGCTCTCGTTTCGCTAACTGTTAGGGATGCCAAAATACCTTACGTAAGAAGTACCTTAAACGTTTGCGCCTCGAAAATTACCTTTAGGAAAAAAACTGAACTCCTTAAAGTTAGCGTAGAATTCACACACAGAGCTCCGCAATCTTCTTTAAACCCTAATAGACTACAAGAGTACATAAATTACATGTCAGGCAGTGCATGAGGAGGTAAAAGCTCGTATCTGACAGCAGAGCGGCTCATTCACCTGCTGAACACAGCGCGCGACCAGCGCAGCCTACGCACTTTGGGTTTGTCCCATTGCAAGAGACGCGCTCAGTGCGCGCTCCCCGAGGACACCCAGCGGACCGGGCGTTATAGAGGAGCGCTTCCATCCGACCCTCTCATCTGTCAATCAAACATGTGGTTCATCAATCTAGCTTTGCTCGTTCTCAAGCTGTCCGTGTCTGCGGAGGGATTCTCCACGTGCCAGTCCTACAACTTGGACGACCACAAATCTAAAAGGATCGAGGCGGTGCGCGGACAGATTTTGAGCAAGCTGCGCATTCGGAGTCCTCCGGATCCCGAAGCCAGCCCGCCAACGGAGTCGGTGCCGGTGGAGGTGATGTTACTTTACAACAGCACGAAGGAGCTGCTGAAGGAGCGCGCGCGCCAGGCCGAAGCCGCGTGCGAGCGGGAGAGCAGCGAGGAGGACTATTATGCTAAAGAGGTGCAGCGGATCAATATGATGCCACTGCGCACAGATACGAGTGAGTGATATGGAGTTTTATCTCACATGGTCTATTAATGCCTATTCAAAGAATGCATTGTGGTTCTGGATGTGTAATTAAACCTATATTTTGCTTAATTAAAAAAAAAAAACAAGAAAACAAATGTAACCCTGTGTATGGCCAACATGAAAAAGCTTATTTTTATGCCGATAACCGATATGCAGTATTTTCAGTTTTTGTTTATTTCTGCTTTTTAACACAATAGTAACAACATTATTCATATTGCATATTGTATTATTAAATTCTAATTAAAGTAGCATTTGTTAGACCAGTATTGCCTTTTTATGGCCGATATGATGCACATTATTTTTATGCCCGATAACCGATAGGCTATGCAATGTTTTCTGTTTTTATTTAGCTTCTTTAACATAGTAATAACAAAATGATCATTAGATAGCCACAATAAAATGTAATGTATGAGTAGCTTTTAGGCCTATGCCATTATATTTCTGTTTGCAATCTAAATTGTCAAACTTGATTTTAATACATTTAGTTACAAAATAAAGCTGTAATGCAATTATTCTAATCTGCACAAATCACGTATTGCTAAACTAATAATGTATTGAAAATAATGGCAATTTAAAAAAAAAAGTAAATTGTCAATAGCAGGTCAAATGTGCTTAATTTTCATTATAATAATTTCACAATGGCACAGTTGTGGTTGCCCTAAAAAATAAATAAAAGTACAAATAGGCTGCTTCATGCAAAATAATTATTGGTTTTCTTTTGATTTTGGGTGAAATATGACCAGGACAAGTTTTTGTAACATTGTCTTACATAGTTTATGTGTTTATTCACAATAAAGGTAGAGTGTTGAGTATATCACCGAGGCATATATTTGATCTAACAGCTATTATATATAGTGTACCTATAATATACAATTTTGTTGCTAATAATAAGGCAGCTTGAGTTCAGTGAGGCCTCTGAGAAGCTGAAAGGGGTTAGTCATTGCATCTGCTGCTTTGGCACCAAGGCAAGTTTTATTTCCTTGAGGTTGACCCTCTGAAAACTACGCACAGACCACAAAGTGTAAATAAGGCCAAAGTGAATCCTGCCTTTGTTCCACAGACTCAATCAACCCTGTTCCTCAGAGCCCGTACTTCAGGATAGTGGGCTTCGACGTCACCAACGTGGAGCGAAATTCCAGTACTCTGGTCAAAGCAGAATTTCGCATCTTCAGAGCGCCAAACCCACAGGCGCGCACCACAGAGCAGCGTGTGGAAATATACCAGGTGAGAGAATCGCATGTGGTTTTTCCAGACAAAAGGCTTGGGTTGTTTCAGTGATGAGCAGCGAGTGACAGCAGCTGAAAGGGTTTGATTCCTCACATATTTTTTATTGGTGTATAGTGCAAGATATAGACAAGCAGATGAATGAATGGGCAAATAAGCTTGTGGTTTTTTCACTTCACACCACCCACAGATTCTCAAATCTGATGACGTGACAGCACCGTCTCAGAGGTACATCGACTCCAGAACAGTTGCGCCTCAAGCTAAGGGGGCGTGGCTTTCTGTTGATGTCACAGAGACTGTGAAGGAGTGGATGGCGTTCAGAGGTCAGTGAGTTCATCCGGAGGTTTAAACATATATTTACTGCTCAATGAAGCAGAAGAGCAAGTAAAATGAGAAGTATTTCCTTTTCTAAGTAAAATAATCTTTGTGTCTTTTAGAGAGAAATCTCGGGCTCAAGATCAGCGTTCACTGTCCCTGCTGTACATTCGTCCCTTCAACAAACAATATTGTCCCTAACAAGAGTGAAGAGCTGGAAGCCAGATTTGCAGGTCATTTTCTCATCAATCTAAATTTTTATGAAAAACAAGGAAGGCAATCAAGTGGTAGAAAATTAAAAACCTTTTAAAATATAGGTTAAATTGTTAAAAATGATGCGTTTAGACTTTTAACAGCCTTCCTCAGTGTCCAAATCCATTGTGTACAGAAACAATTTGTACTACTTACAATCATTGCTGGTTAACAATTGAGAGTGGCTACGAACATTCAACTCAAACAACAGCTAAACATCCTAACATGTCATTTTAATATTTATATTTATTTATGTTTATATATTTATAGTGTATAAAAACATTCAACTCATTTTGTGTGTGTGCATTATATATATATATATATATATATATATATATATAATGCACACACACAAAAATAATGTTTGGATCATTTTAAGTGTGTTAGGTTTTGAATTGCTTCATTGTCATAGGAAATGATTTTAATAATTGTTGTTATTGGTATTTTTGGTTTGTTTATTTGAAGGATTGAATTCAGCACAAAAACTCCCCATTTGATACTAACCCTGCTGCCCACCGACCGTCTGGAGAGTCCCACCAAGAAAAACCGCAAGAAGAGATCAGCAGCAGACACATCCGTATGCTCACGGTACAGAGAGAAAGAGTGCTGGAGTGTGTGTGTGTAGCATGTGTGTTTGAAAATATTATTCATTATTACTTTCTCTGGAATGCTTTTTTTGTTTGTTTGTTTTTACTGAGAATCAGATATTTTGTGTAATGATTGCTTGACTGTATGTTCCATGCCCACATGCATTACAAAAGCTAAACGAAGACTCAGAATGAATGCTAGTATAAAAACAGATGCAAAAAGCCAGTATAAATGGCTTTGAAGGATTTCAGTATTGCGCTTTCAGTATCAAGTCACCTCTATTTATATAGCACTTTATACAATACAGATGTTTCAAAGCAGCATCACAGTAATAAGCAGGAAAATAACAATCAATAATGCAAACTTCATCAAACATGGGACAAATCCAAATTCTGCTGTAAAGCAGCTCTAAAAAGACAATCGTGTCATTATTCAGCTCAAGCCTGTTCAGTGTTGGTTCAGTTTTGTTCAATAATTGTGTAAAGTTAGCTCTATGGAAGACAAAAGTGTCATTATTCAGCTCAAGTCAGTTCAAGTTTTGTTCTCATCTGATAGTGTCTGTCAGAAGTCCCCAGTTAATGCAAGAAAACAAAAGCATTGCATGAAAAACCAATTAAGAACCAATAACGAGGCACTGGATGAGACTGATCCTAATGTGTGTGCATGTAAAATAGAGGTCTAGATTGTATTGCATCACTCACCCACAGAACACATGCTGCGACTCGCCCAGGGAGTGTCACGTCTGATATGCAGTCTGCATCTTCTCTGTCCTGGGAGTAAATGCTCTTTTAATGTGTATTTGTTATGTGGAGTGGTTCCTCTGTGCTAAGCAACATAGAAATGGTCATTAGGGTCACATTTAATTCAAATCAGAATTTGTTGCTGGAGTCAAAACGGGACAGCAATTATTTAAGGGTTAGTCCACCCAAAAATGAAAGTTCTGTCATCATTTACTCACATAATTGTTCCAAACTGACTTGATTTCTTCAATGGAGCACAAAGGGTGAATTTTTTATTTATTTATTTTAAGAATATCCTGCCCAGAGCTATTATTGTTAACTAAAACTAATTGTAAATTGAAATACAAATTAAATAAAATAAACATTTAACTATTAGATTCAAAACTTTAACGTATTTCAGTTAGTTTCATTTAGTTCAAGTGGAAACACTACAATTTGAAATAAAATGAAAATCTAATAAAGAAAAACTAATAAAACTGTCAAAAGCACTTTTAAAAAAAAAGCGCAATTAAATTTCAGTCTGCTGCTCTTATAAAGCATCTGACTTCAGAAGACTTGGAATATGCAAAAGTTATTGTCTGTTTATGATATTTTTACAGTGGTTTTTCTTTCCCCGTTCATTGTAACTGCATGGAGAAGAACAACTAGAATACAATTCAAACTATGTTACATAGAAGACAGTAAGGCAGACAAGTCATATGTAAAATGAATGTGAGCAAATAATGTTTAAATAAATATTTTTTTAAAAATAATTTCACTCATTTGTAGGTAAACTTCTCTTTTAACACAGCATGATGCATTGCAACAAATCATTTTCTCCCCTCCAGCACTGATCAGGGCTGCTGTCTGAGGTCTCTGTATATTGATTTTCGTCGGGACTTGAACTGGAAGTGGATCCACGAACCAAAAGGGTACAAAGCAAATTTCTGTGCGGGGAACTGTCCTTACCTATGGAGCGCAGACAACCACTACAACATGGTAAATATTGATCAGGCTGAGCATGTTTCACAAAAAAAAAATTTTTTTTTACTAATTTTGGGTTGCTGATTGCAAAAGTAGTATCTGTTTTGCTCTAGCATGTCACACTTTTTCACAAAATCTGATATGCATTTTGTAGCATTTTAGTTATGACATGATTCCTTTCTTCCTCTAAACAAATATTTGTTCAGTCCTCAGCCCATTTTCACATGTGTGATTGATAATTGAATCTAAAAACATTATTTTATGACTAATCCTAAATCCCATTTTTTCACTCTTTTGCAGATTGCATATTAAATGATGCATTTTGAATACTCCTCTTTGTCATTAAAACAATGACCCTTTGACCCTTGAATGCTTTAGTTATTTTGATAAGTGCATTATAGCTGTCACATGTGTATCATTTGAGAAATTTAGTAAAACTACATTTCTAATCAAACTTGTGCAGTGTTTGACAGAGTTCGCTCTAAATTTAGATGTTGCTTTCCATGTCTGCTTACAGTATTTCTCTGTCTGTCTTTCTTTTAGATTCTCCCGCTGTATAATAAAATGAATCCAGAGGCATCAGCGTCTCCGTGTTGTGTTCCTCAAGACCTGGAGCCCCTCACCATTGTTTATTACCTAGGCCGAACCCCCCGTGTGGAACAGCTCTCCAACATGGTGGTCCGGTCTTGCAAGTGCCGTTGAAGCAGTGGACGGGGAAGACATAAAGATCTCAGACGGAGGACAGGACACAGGTGCAAACTAACATCTCAATGAAATGCATCAATGCTCCTCCCAAAAATGAAAATTGTCATCATTTACTCATGTCATCATACCCTCATGTCGTTCCAAATTTGTTTGCATTTCTTTCTTCTGGCAGACATCAAAGAAAATGTTCTGAAGAATGCTGGGAACCAAACATTGGACCTCCAATGTGACACTGAGACATTTTTCAAAATATCTTCTTTTATGGTCTACAGAAGAAAGAAATGAAATTTTATTTATGGGTGAACTATACCTACAAACTTGTGGGATGTGGAATAGCGTATAATCATTCATCAAGCATCTTCAATACAGGAGCGAAAACCGTCTCCTGCATTCGTAATAGTCTAATAAATAAGCTTTTTTGTCTAATATTTCCTCGCATTTTCAGTGACACACAAAATACACACCAGCAGTGCATCCTTTTTAGATTTTGTATGAAGTTTACTGTAGATCAGTTTATATTTTTGCAAATGTAAATAGTTTTTGGTGATGTTTATATGTGCTAAATACAATAAATTTTGATTATATAATAATATTTTGTGGCCTTTTTATTCATTTTTGTCACATTTCTAGAAGTTTCTCAAAGTAGGTTATTTCCTGTGGCCTTTATGTTTATTCATTATACAGCCCAGCGAGTGGCTTACTCTCAAGGTTTCCTTTTTTTTCTTCAAACGATAACTGTGTGGTCTGCACTCGCTGAAAATGCAGATTTGACTAGTGGACTCAACGGCCAGATGCGGTTCGAGGGTAGAAAATCTCCGACGTAAACAGGATGTGAACAATTTCCAGACACCGACCACTCATGGAACACCAAATTTAAACGCTTGGGGTTCAGGGTTTGTGGTGACATGGCAGAAAGAACAGTGGGCGAAAAGTAGGCGACCCACTGAGTCAAAATCGCCTGTAGGACGCGTTTCAAACGCACCATGTGATGGCTTTGATTTGTATAATCTGGCAATGCCATCCACACCCTATAATGCGGAGCGATATAATTTTGTCTGATGTGTGGGAAGTCAGAAGGAATGTTGACTTGGCCTACATATTGGCCTGTTTGTTTTCATTCCTCCTATAAAGCTTCAACGTGTCCTTTAAAAACCTATAGCTGCTGGCATGGCTTTAAAAGTTTGTTTTTGAGTGAAAAGCACTGCTTAAATGTTTATCTGTGGCCAGTGAGAATGATCTGTAGGGAATGACAGGGTTTCTGTGTTTGGCTGCCAGAGCTAAAATGAGCAAATTCCTCTGTCTCTTGCTCAGTGAAAACAACTTTTATAACTTGATGGGAAATGGGGGATGCAAAGGGAGAGAGGAAGAGCATATTGTTACATAACAGTCCTTAAAATGAATCGACAAAAGTACTTATTGTTGCTTACGCAACGTTGACTCAGCAACCTCTGGAAAAGGCTGATTGGTGGAGTGCAAATGCGAAACCTCAGGGCACGAAAGAGGACGATCAGCCGTCTGAGGGCCGTGTGGTTTGGGAAGAGCAGTCTGGGAGTGAGAGCAGCTTCGGGACACATGGTTTTGATGGGGTGTGAATGTGCACAAGTGTTGTAGACACAGCAGACTGTGATCTCAATTATCATCCATTGGTTGAATCTTTTCTGAGGTTAAATGTGATCAGAATCATAAATATTTAATTTAATATTATCCAAAACCAATATGACCGTCTCACCAACTGAGAGCAGTTTTTGTGTGTGTGTGTCACTGATAACCAGGTGAAAAAGAATAACTCTTAAATGTATTAAAAATGTGCTTGAAATTCAGGTAGTATATTTATCGTACAATTGTACATGCATTGTGATATATATATATATATATATATTTTAAATATACTAGTGGTACTTTGGTAATAAGTTAATTCTTATTTAAGAAATATGCTAAAACACAAGCATACTTTTTGTGACATTTTAGTGATTTTAAAGAAAACATTCCTATTTTACTCTTTTATATTTTTGTTTACTTAATAAAATATAATAAAATGCTTCAGCTTTTAGTGGGTTTAATGCAGCCTGTAATACACACAGTTTGATTTATTGCTTTGAATAACAATATCAGTGATTTGGGATTAAACTCTGTGGTGTTGTTTGGCCTCTTCTAACCTTATGTTTAGTGTAACAGAGTGCTGTATTGTGGCAACAGACAAGAGGATAAAAATGGACACTCGTGTCAAGCTTGATGTGGATATAGTCAAAGCTTTTAAATGTAAATAAACTGAGAATGGTCAGACAAATTCTAATGCACATTTATGCTAATTAGAATACATATGATATTTAAAAACACCACTCAAAACCACTGATTAATGATTTGTCCTTTCTCAGACCCTGTGATGAAGAAGTTTTCAAATACCACGGTGTCTGAATTGCAAACCCTCAAATGCAGAAAATGCAACAAGTTGTACTCAATGAAAAGTGACCCTCCACTTAAAGATGAAGATGGTTACATTTCAAATTTTCTGTTTCTTTGTTTGGTTCAGCTATTTGCAGGCTTAACTTGGGTTTGTAAAAATGCACTTTATGTGCTTTATTTTTTATACATTTATGTTCTTTATTTTTTATACATTTATTTATTTATTTATTTATTTATTTATTTATTTATTTTTTATTTTTTTTTTTGGTTAGACTTAAAATTGATCTTAAGCATATCTTAAAGAACGCTATTATTACATACAGTACTTAAAGTTGCTCCAAAATAACACACTTAATATGCAATTAGTATAGTAGATTTAAAATATAATAAGTGCAACTTATACAAGTTGTACAATAATAATAGTACAACTTCAGTGTATTTATTTTTTTACCTGAGTATTTTTTTATTAATGTTTTATTTTTATATTTTCCTTTTCATTTCAAGCTAAAGTTATTTTGTTGTGTTTTACTGTTTCACATTTTTAGTAGGTGTATTTTATAGAGTATCTCTATGTAGATTTTATTATTTTTAATTTCAGTTTTAGTTATTTTAGTAGATAAAGTTAAAATAAATATATATATATATATATATATATATATTATATATATATATATATATATATATATATATATTACTATAATATATATATATAAAGTAACTTTCTTTTTTTATTATTATTATTGGTTTTAGTTTTTTGGGTAACTAAAATAACCCTGCATGAAACTCTGATCTGTTCAGACTGATTAGAAGGATACACTGAAAATTGCTTTATAAATTTGCAAGCTTCAGCACAAAAGAAAGCCAAGATCCAAGATGTGATGTTCTAAACTCCAGACCTTTATGGGCCACGATGACCACTTATCTTCTTCCAGAATCCGGGAAAGTCACAGATTTTGAAAAGGTAATAAATATTTATAAACCCTAATTGCTAATAATACTTTTTCAAATGATCTCTTTGGCATTACTGATTGAGTCTGTGTTTGTCTTTGTCTGAAGCAGAGTCTGGATGGAGAGACAGACAGATATTCTGGCAGCTCATGGCTATAAACAGGAAGATTCTTGGCCATAGCAGTGTGTGTGAGTACTCGTACAACAGACATTAATAATTATAAAAACATATGCTAAAGATAAACGTCCACTGCAGCAGTTACAAAATGGCTTCTGAATGCATACATGAATAGAAAAGCACGTATTCATAGTTTGTTTATATATTTATAGAGTCTTGAGGAGGCGGTGAGCGTTGCTTCACACCTGCATGATATATAAAGCTATTGTGAAGCTATAGATATGCCACAATATAAAACTGAAACTCTCTATGTTTGTTTTATTTTATTGTCACCTCAGGATGCCAACCTAATGCAAACTTATGCTAGGTTAATTTTATGTTCTATACTAGTTTATCAAACATATACTGTAGTTTTCACCATCTCATGCTTTGAGAAATGTTATAGATCCGCGTGTTTGTGGAATGTGACAAAGATTACCGTATTTGCCAACAGTGCTAAAAGCAACAGCTGTTATTAGTTAGAGCTGCACTGTAATAGATGGAAATTATAGAGTAAATGTACTAGAAGACATTTCTGGACAATTATGTATATGAGATAATCTGAACTTAATATAATATTGTATTTCATAAATCTTTGCTTAAGCAGGGGTTCTCAACTCTGGCCCTAGAGGTTCACTTTCCTGCAGAGTTTCGCTCCAACCTTCATCAAAGCTTGTTCAGGTCTGTTTTATTAGGGTTGGAGCTAAACTCTGCAGGAAAGTGGACCTCGAGGGCAAGTGTTGAGAACCCCTGCTTTAGTGGTTATATGTTGTTTTATGGTACCATGCTAATCTATGCAGATGAAATGATTTGTGTTTCTGTCTCTATATCTGGCTTGATAGATGGCTTTTACTGCCTGGAGTGAACTGTCAACATTCGGTTGTTATATTTAAAATCAAATCATTTTTCCACCCTGGTTTGAACTCTTTGGGAGTTTTGACAGGTTTCAGTGAAGTTCCTAAACCTGTGATTCATTCCATGAATCCCTTACTCTGTACAAGGTTATGGAACATATCTCTTATTCATAATTTTTTATTTTTTTTAACAATTATATAGTTGAATATTTTTTTCTTTAACACTAAACTGCTTGTCATGTTTTCCCAGACAAAAACATCCAAGTCCAGGTGTGTCACCGGCCCATGCTAAAGCATTTCCACTCAGAAATCGATTACAGTCACGCACAGGTTACGAAAGGAAACAGCTTCCGGTTCGAGACTTCAGTGTTCTGGGTGTAGAATTTGTGTTAGGGCAGGGCTGAAGTGCAGAGGTAGAATTTAAGGGTGCTTTGGAAGCCCTGCGGAAAAGCTCCTCTGTAAACCACCACCATGTGTTTGTCCTCTTCCCTCTAAATACCCCCTTCACTCTGCAACCGGCATTTATCCCCACAGCCAGGGCCTTACAAAAGCCATTCCTGGATCTGTCTCACGCTGGGACATACTCGCTTCCTCTCTCATTCGCCTCGTCTTCCCACACTAAGGGCATCTAAATGCTAATCTAGCTCCTGCTGTGCAAATTCACCATCGAAATTGCTTCATTGTGTAAACATTCTGTTTGTGTACACGCTGTAAAATGTGTTTGGGTAGATGTATAGATGTCTGCTCTGGAACGTGAGCAGTGTGTTCAGAGCAGGTCTCTGTATGAGTAAGCCACAAGCTACAGGGCAAATATAACATTTTTACAAGCATCCGACTGATTTATGCTCTGTTAAGCATTTTTTTTTAATAATCGAATACAGCTTGAGAAACTTTGGAAATTTGCCCAGTTCAGATGACCACAAGAGGGCGCTAACTAATGTGTTCCTGTTACCCAGTTGAACTTCATATGACGCGGGTTTGCTCCTACTGGTAGATTCTGGAAACTACATCCTCCTACCAAAAAAAAAACAAAAACATTTCCATGGATGGAGGTTTCAAAGTAGACATGTAATAATAATAAGATTGCAATTTTCTATATTTATGTATTTTAGATCTCCTTTGTTTAAAATCAGCTGTAATGTACAAAAAAAAAAAAAAAAAGAAACATCAATCAACAACCAAAATATTGTTTTCATGACAATAAAATTATAACCAATTTGGCATACAAATAAAATGACATTTTAATAAATAATGTGCATCTTACAACAAATTGTCTCCTATTTCCTCAAAGTATATAATGCAAAATATATACTGTATTTTTTTAAATATAACTAAATCATATAACAAGCAATCCAAGACACTACAAATAAAATATCACTCCTAAAAACATAACAGCATTTACCATTTACTTTTTTGTGGTTACAAATCAAAACACTAACCTATTACACTGACATCATACAATTTACAGTGAATTCATAATATTAAATATTATGACTAAAATATGACAAATGGTGGCAGTGACAAATGAAACATTAAAACAAAGATCTGATTTGCTGAATAATCACATCGCTGAAATGTCCTCAAATTGGAAAATGTAAGCAAATTGCATTGTGGGATAGGCTGCAGCACTAGAGTGTGAGCTATTGCACATTTCAGCAAATGTTGTAGGCCTTTGGGGTCAATAAATTTTTTTTAGAAGAAATTGATATTTTTATTCAGTAAAGATGCATTCAAATGATTTAAAGTGAGAGTTATGGCATTTACAGAATAATGTTCCAAACATTTCTATTTAAAATAAACTGTTACTTTGAAAAAATAATTTTTAAAAAGTATCACGGTTTCCACAAGCAGCACAGCTGTTTTCAAAATTAAAAATAGTAACCGTTTCTTGAGCTGCAAATGATTTCTGAGGGATCATGTGACACTGAAGACTGGAGTAATGATGCTGAAAATTCAGCTTTGCATCACAGGAATAAATTACATTTTAGAATACATTACAATAGAAAAGTTATTCTGAATTGTAAAAAAAAAAAAAAAAAAATGTCACATTACTGTCTTTACTGTATTTTTGATCAAATAAATGCAGCCTTGGACATTAAAAAAATACAAATAAAAACATTAAAAAGTCTTATCCCAAACTTTTGACACAAGTACACACAGCACACATGGTAGTATGCTATTCTGAACAAAGCCACATTATGTTTGTTGGGAGGCAATAAATTGTTTTTGTACAATGAGGAAATCATTTTCATTTAAGCTCTATTTACATGTATATCAGGTTGGAGGTGGAGGTGTTGGAGGGTGTGATGGAGGTTGTAGTTCATTACTGATCTCCTTCTGCAGTCCGATAGGATATGAGTGGGGAATCTGTCTCGTCATGCTCCTCCTCTTGGCTTTGCGTTGGCGGTTCTGTCCAGCCGGTTTGATCCGATCACTAAGAGCGTCTGAGGACTCATCAATGTACGCCAGGTTCTCGCCGAAGAAGTCCAGAAGGGAGGGATGAGGTGGACTGCAGCTGTCAACCACGACGACAGGAACATCCTTCTGACTTCCCAGTGATCTGAGAGTCCCTTCAGCTCCAGATTCCAGGTCTTCTGAGTTACGGGAATTAGACCAGGATTCCGACGGTGTCTCGGATCCAGAGACTGATCCTGTTCCAGATTCTGAAGTGGACCTGGAAATGGTTCTGGATCCGGGTCTTGATGGTGGTTTCAGCTCTAACCTTGAGACAGATCTTGACGCTGGTCCTACCGTCAGCCTCGATCCTGGTCTCACCTCATACGCCCCATCTAACCTACGCCACGACCTGGACTGGGACAGAGCTTCAGACCTGATATCAGACCCCGGGGTATACTTGCACGCAGGCCATCCGAGAATCAGATGTCCATTCTCTCGGACAACATCGGCATCGAGGGAGATCCCATGAGCCAATCCCACCACGCTCAGTCTTGGGTGGCGATGGTGGCGATGGTGGCGGTGATGGCGGTGACGCTTCCGTCTACGTCGCCGTTGGAGCTGAAAGGGGTCGTTGAGATCCAGTGGCACAGGAATACGGAAGTCCATGGACATGTTCTGGATGTTCTGAGTCCAGTCTGTTGCATGAGCTCTCAGCTCCTCCATCTAAAAGAAAAACATAGTACCATAAAAAAGAAACTCATAGGGAGGAAAAAGGTGAGAAAGTGATTTTTTGCAATACAGTAGTAAGAAGGTGGTTAATAACACCTTAGAAAAATGCACAAAATGTTGCCATACCATTTCTTAACATACTATCATTCATGTCATACATACTATACACTATCGTTCAAACGTTTGGGGTAAGGTTTTTAAAATATTTTTAAAATAAGTCTATTGCTCATCAAGAAAAATTACCGCATTTATGTGAAACATATAAATGTCATTGCTGTGACTTTTGCTCAATTTAATGGATCCTTACTGAATGAAAGTATTAATTACTTTCACAAAAAAAATAAAAAAAATTAACTTTTGAACAGTAGTATACATCTTGCAAATTATTTTTAGATTTATTTTAAATAGTCCCTACCACAATAGTAGTCTACTGTGGAAAAACTCAAAAGGATAAATCAGTTGTTCATTCTCTCTCTCACCTCTGCACGTGTCTTCTTTGACAGCACTCGAAGCCAGTTTCCAATCATTGTGAGGATGGATGCAAAATACGCCAGACCAAACACTATCCACAACCACACCAACGGCTTGTACAGGGGCGCTCCATCTCTCCTGTTCTCTGAAACAGAGGAAAGAGGAAGATAATGACACAGGGTTTGTTCACAGGGGTGGTGTGGCCCAGTGGTTAAAAGCTCTGGGCTGGTATAGTATAATGGGAAGATTGCTGGTTTGAAGATTGAGTCATGGGCAAGCATCATTGTTCAAATGAGCAAAAAAGGAAATATTCTGAGTTAAATACAAGTTAAGCTCTACCAAAAATATACACTACCACTCAAATGTTTTGGGTGAGTTTTCGGTCTTTTTGAAGTTTTTTTTATGCTCAACAAGGCTGCATTTATTTAATAAAAAAATACAGTAATATTGTGAAATAATTTTACACATTTACAATAACTGTGTTCAATTTTAATACATTAAATGTCATTTATTCATGTGATGTACAGCTAGATTTCAGCAGCCATTACATGCTCTGGTAGTGTATATGGGATGCTCTAAGTTAATACAAGAAAAAATATTACATCAGTTTATCACTGACTAAAATAAAAGATAATGTAGTCAGTAAAATGGAAAATGGACAATGAATATGGCATAATGAAATATTAAATAAATTTAAAGCTAATTTTTGGCAAAAGACAACAAATATGACTAAAAAAATGAACACTAGACTGAGTTTGGAGTTTGATTGCTGATCAAATGACATGAAAACAGTTGAAAGACTACATTTAAATTGAGTTCATGAAACCGTTCCTTTATTAGGTTTACTGTTAAATGACAAATTACTAACATCTCAAAGGATTCTCAAAGATTAGAGATAAGTTCCTGCTCTGGTCTAAAATTACAGCTATTACAATTAATTCTATTACAGGTAATGTCTATGGCTTTAAAAACAGATAATTAGATGATGTAAATGTCTGCAACTTCATGGCTGTCTGGATCCAATGACCACAAAACATCCTGCAATTCCAGGCGTAATACAATATTGAGCTCCTTAACAGAATTATCATACGGTCACATGACACAGTAAACTAAATCATATGTAATGATTATTGTATGTAGATGTCATATATCTGTGCACCTGCCACATAGTCCCCAAAGCCCACCGTGGTCAGGGTGATCACGACAAAGTACACCGCTTCCAACAGGCTCCAGCTCTCCACTTCCTGAAACACCATGGTCGGCATGGCGATGAAGACTAAGCAGCCAATCAGGATGGAGAAGACAGCGGAGATTACACGGACACTGGTGGGCTTCACACCCTTACGCTGTTCAGCAGGGGGGAAAAAATCATGATGAAAACCAAGAACATACCCTGACAACACAACACAGTTATCTTATCTGGTGTTTATTAGTACTTCAGGGGAATCAGGGGCTGGATGCACAAACATGAAGAAATTTCTCAAGATGAATTCTAAGAAATTCGTAAGAATGTTCCTAAGTGTACTTCTTAAGAGGTTGTCAGATAATTTCTTAATGTCTTTTTTTTGGCAGGCTTTAGTGTGTTCTGAATGTATGGTGGTTCTTGCCAAAGAATTTTTGATCAACTCAATGGAAAACAACTCAAGGCCATCTTTTTGCGCTGCATGCAGTTTATAGTAATAATCATAATAAGGCAAGACACTACAGGCTCTACTTGTTTTTTTTTTCTTTCATGCACTGGTCAGTTTTAAGATTTTAAAATCCACTCTGTACAAACCTGCATCTAAATCTGCGTCTAAAATGTCAACAAATTGAAACTAGGATTTTGAATGAACAGACTCTGTTTGTGTGTCCGTGAGTCTCCTCGCTTATAATGTGCATTTGAAAAAGCAACACACATCAAACATCTTCCCTTAATGAGAATGAGAAGCGTTTCAACCTGCTGTCCAACAAACCAGAATGTTTTTACTCCACAACATCAGTCGAATGTTTGAAATAACTTCCTTTTGTGATCTGATGTGGCTTCTTATCACAGAATGAGGCAGAAAATATACTGTACTAAAATATCATTTAGCAATGGATTCTAAATATGCCTGGTTTATTTTTTTTTTGTGGTTATTTGGTACTTATAGTTGATGTATGTAGGATTGACACTCATTTATTCAAGAGGGTTTTTTTCACCCGGCCCCTCCTCCTCAGACTTGCACATGCAGGTTGCCAGATTGACAACACAAACAGGAACGAGCACACTTGATAATGAATTAAATGAAATGTGCTGTGCTTTCTGCCAACTGGCAACCCGGGGTGCTGAAATACATTTGGGTAAACTGGCAGTGGGCGGGTTTCACAAACCAAAACAAAGACCGGCATTCCGGCCCGGAACATACTTTTTTTTTTCAAAGGAGAATAACTGACTGTAGCATTGTTTTTCAGATAAACATGTTAACTTAGCATGTTTCTTAAATATCTGCAAACATATTATGCTATTTTTATGCTTTAGTAGAGTCTAAATCTTACATACAGCACCTTTATTTATTATGAAAATACCTGAGATGGCTTGAATAACAGATAAACTATACATTGTTGCAGTCAGGTGTTTATTGTCTTCATGTTTCATCATTCAGAACGTTTCTATCTTCTTTTGCTTTAGTTACAGTTACAGCTGACTGTCTTTGTCCATATAAGGGATTTCCTGGAGCGTCATCAGTTCTATTACTTCTGCACATGTGGAGTCTCTGTGCGAGGTATGAATGAAACATTACATGTGTTTATAGAGCTCAATAATGGCCAATCCATCCTATTTTGGGGACAAGTAAATTTGAAGTAGACATATGATAATCCACGTTTTTCTCCGCTGTACAGAAACATACAGGAGTTTTGTTGTTGTTGGGTTTGTTTTAAAAATCACATTTTAAATCACAAAAAAACAAAACAAAAATATGTATAAAGGTATGTACTGAACCGTGGGCTAACTGTATTGTTGCATCCCTCCTGGAAATGTATGCAAATTAGTGTATATTTAATTAGATAATGGCTAATTTACATATTTATACAAAATTTCAATACATTTTTAATAGAAAAAAATGTTTGTAATTCCTAATGTAACCAATCATCTGGGCAAGTATGGTGATATAAGTTTTATTTATTTTTTAATTCTATTTACCTGGGGTGTCTTGCCATAAGTCGGTACACTATTTCAGTAGCAACTGGTTTAATGGGAGTCCAGCACTTGTCATGTCTTTTAAACAGTTATTTTTAAAGAGCCTGGTTCAAGATGGAGCTCAAGTTGAAAGTTATCCTTCATTAATGTCTTTAGAACAACCTTAAGAAGATTGAGCACTTTGTATTATTACATTACTATGAAATGTTTTGTAATACAAAGACAGATATTCTGTCAAAAACTGATAAATACTTGTTTTTTAATTTAACAATGCGAATTGTTAATAAAAAATGCCATGACTTACTGTTTTATTTCTTCACGTTATTAATCTAATCTAATGATCTGAATATTGAGAAGTCACTTACCAAGAACAGAGTTTCTATCTTTGCCACCGCTCTCCTCAGAAGGGTGCCCAGGTGGTCTCCAACCCCTGCTAACAGTATCCCAAACATGGGGATCCCCACCAGAGCATAAAATATACAGAACAACTGACCACCTTTAGTTTTGGGCGAGATGTTTCCAAAGCCTGGAGAAGAGGAGAACATGTGAAATCTAGCTCCTGATATTCTAAAGTGAAAAATGTGTTTATCTCACCGATAGTGGTTATGATGGTACCACAGAAGAAGAAAGCATTGGATGGATCCCATCTGCTGGTATAATTTGATGTGCTTCTGGCATCCACACCTGCTTCTATGGCATCAACCACTTTCTGAAATGAAAAGATATTTTATCAATTTGATCAATTTAACTATGATGCCCCATTTTTGTGATATGAAAATGTTTTTATTCAATCAGACACTTTCTGAAATGAAAAGACACACACACACAGAACATTTTTATTTGTATAATATAAAATACCTGTTGTTATTGCTAACTAAAACCATAAAAAAATTGTAAAAATTAAATGCTAATAAAAATTAAGCTCAAATAAAATTAAATATTTAAAAAACAAAATTAAACAATAAAAAAAAATTAAAATGAGAAATGTTCTCTTGGTAAGTAATTGAAATAAAGTAATAACTAAAATAAAATATAAATAAATATAAATATTTAAACAACAATACAATTAATAAAATGCGGAAAACAAAATTTGTAAAACTCAAATTTACTATAGTATTTGAATACAATTTTATTATTTTATATTTTATTTTATATTTTCAGTTATCAGTTTCTTTTTTTCAGGTTTATATTTTCATTTTTTTAAGTTTTAATAATTTTAAGAGCTTTTGTAATTTTATTATTTTTTGTTGTTTTTTTTAATATGTCTATTTAGCTTTTTTATTTATTTTTAATTTTCTTTTTTTCTAATTTTAGTAAGTGTTTCAACTTCAACACTTTTTATTTCAGTTACTTGCCAAGACATTTCTATTTTTAAGTTTTTCATTGAATACTTATACTTTATTTTTTACTTTATTTTAATTAACATTTTAATTTTGAATAATTTTTAATAGCTTTACCAAGACAATTATTGGTTATTTACACTGTAAATAATTATTTTTGAAAGCTGTAAATAAAACAAAGATTATTGGAGTAGGTTTTACAAGAAAATACTGTTTCTGTATTTCTACTTCATAATTTCATGTTTCGTTGTGTCACTTAACATTTCTTTGTAATTATTTGTGAAACTTACTAGCAATTTCTGAGCAAAAACTGTTTCTACGCCAATTTTTTTTCAGTGTAACAGATTCTACTTTCACTTAAGTTTTTTACGTTTAAGTTTTCAAACTGACCTCGGTGAACTCTCTCAGACTGTAAGGAGTGACACAGCTGTGGTTCTGTAGGAAAGCCATTCGAGACGTCAGCAGCTCGCGGTGAGCCCATTCCTCCCTGGACGACTCCAGCCAGCCGAACACCAGAGCCCCCAACACCAAATACAGCAGCACAGCTGCCAGGATGGTCAACAGTCTTGTGTACCGCATGGCTACGAGGTGCTGATGACGTCAAACAAGATGCCACATACTGTGGATAAATGTTTAATAATGATAATCATGTGTCCATCAGATTAGGTGGAGCGAAGAGAAGAACATCAAGGGAAATGGACACAATAATGAAATTATCTCTGGTTATCACAACAAATGAAGAAATGTGAGTGTGGTTTGACTATATGGCAAAGTACAGTGGCCCCAAAAAGTATTTAGGATCACTTAAAAGTAAGTTAAAATTACATTTAAAATATCAGAATGTCATTGCAAAAAAAAAATTATAAAGCATTGTCACATTTTAAACAGTATCACTTCTTTCTGTAATATCAGAATGTCTTTCGTGAACATTTGTCAAGTATGGTGACCCATACTCGAAATTGGGTGCTCCGGCATTGTAACCCATCCAAGTGCACACCCAACACAGCAGTGATAAAATGAACACACCGTGAACACACACCCGGGCAGCAGTGCTTGGCAGCTATAAGATCCAGCGCCCGGGGAGCAAATGGGGGGTTCAGTGCCTTGCTCAAGGGCACTTCAAATGGGTATGAGGGTGTGGAAGAGAGCGCTGTTCATTCAACCTACAAATTCTCCTGCCAGCACCGACAACTGAACCCTGCGACACCCCTTCCCTGCGACCTTCTTCTTCTGGTTACAAGTCCAAATCCAAATCTAACTATTAGGCCACAGCTGCACATTTTAAACAGTATCACTTCTTTCTGTAATATGTTCTGCTTGAAAGTGATTGTGTTCCCTGTCTTACAAATAAATGTCAGCTTGTTTGATATTTTATTTTCTATTACAATGACATTCATTTATTATTATGAGTGCATAAGTAACAATATTTCAAGGGTCACTGTATATGTAATAGAAAACTGAGATTAATTATACCTTATCAAAGAGGTTTTTCCAAATCCACTGTTTTCTCCATTTCCTCCATATCAGATGCTTGCTGTAGTCCTCCTGTCACAGCCTCTTCCACTGGTGCTCACAAAAACCTGTCAGACATAATGGTCAAAAAATGCTCGGAACACCCTGGAACTGACTCCAGACCAGCTTTGAGCTTCAGGAGCTTTGACCCAGTCCAGACACATAACATTAGAGGGGTTTAAGGCACAGAGGTAAGAAGACAACACATGACGGCATTGAAACAGAACTTCTGGCAGAGGTCTATGTAAACAAATTGTTCTACGACACTCTGACAGGATCTTGATGCTCACCAGGGCTCTCGAGGGCTTGCTTTGTAGACGCATGGATGGTACTGTATATTATGGTATACATTATGTTGTCACTTTCAGTATTTGCAATAATTTATTTGACTTTACTGTGTTATGTTTTACATTGCATTTATTATGATCATAAATATGCACAACTTGCATGTGTGAAATTATTAAGAATAACGTTTTTTTTTTTTTTTTTTTTTTTTTTTTGCAAAGAACATTAAAAGAACAAAATAGACAATTATAGATGGGTAAAACACACACACACACACACACACACAGAAACATCAAATATATTGGAATAAAAAACTGTGTTGCTCCCAATGTCGGGTTGAACCCTTTCATTTATTCAATTAAAATGACTTTGATATTGCAAATAATAGATGCTTCTCAGACTTTACTTTATTAACCAAGTAGCCTAATTGATACACCCTATAAAAATGGACTTCCATAGTATACAATGTCTCTATATGCTTTACATTCAAACAAAGCAAATAATAATTCATAATTCATCTTCAATCTCAGAAAAAAAAAAAAAAAAAAAAAAGCGGTCAGTGGGGTGGTTACTTTTATAAAAGGTACACCTTTGTACCTTGTTTACCCCTAAGAGGAGCATATTAGTTCCTCAAGGGTACATATTAGTACACAAATGATACATATTTCAGAGACAGCTTTATTTATGTAGCCCTACCCTTATTTCTGAGAGGTTTCCACATGCAAAGGGAATTATTGTTGTTTCATTTGTGATTTGTATTTGCAAAGTCAGCAGGCACTAAAAAGTAACTTTAATATCTACTTTCAAACGTTAACTATTCGTTTCATCAGTGTAATGCTTCACCAAACACCATGAACATACATGTAAATGTTATCTTACCTCAGCTCTCGGTGGATGAGGAGTTCCCTCTCTCCGGCAGACCACTGAGAGGATACATACACTCATCAGGACTTCCCCCATTCCCAAGTCTTACGTGCGCTTGCCAACACGAGAGAAGAAAAAGAGGAGGGGAGGAGAGAGAGGACTGTTTGGCAGAGAGACACAAATGAAAGCTGACAGTTTATTCATCTGTTTAGGTGTTTCATCTCATCTTTGAATGTAATCCACTGGGTTATGTCATTATAAACGTTCTAGGAACGTTCTCTGAAGGTTCTTTTGTAAACAAAATAGATAAAATACTAATTACACACATATTAATTAAAATTCAAGCAATTTCATTTAACACAAAATTGCACCTAAGCTACTGAATGGATAGTTCAGCCGAGTTGCACCTAAGCTACTGAATGGATAGTTCAGCCGAGTTTTTATTTTTTTTGTAATTCACATATTTAATGGAAATATGTACAGTATTATTAAGGACATAAATTGTCTTAATCATTTTATCAAAGCAATAAGGCTCTCAAGCCTGTGAATATGTACAGTATTATTAAGGACATAAATTGTCTTAATCATACACACATATATATACACACCACACACACACACACTTTTAGGATCTATAGGGTTTTCATTTGTGTGTGTTTGTGTGTGTGTGTAAATGACGTCAGCTATGGTAATGACAAAGCTGTAAATGGACTGAACGTCTGTCATCTGCGGACAGAAGTGCAATGCTACATCAATGTCAAACATTAAAGTTCAGAATTCAAAACATTCACTAAGGACTGCAGTGGGCCCTCTGGAACCAGCCAAAACTCAGGAGAGAATAAACAGAACTCCCTGACCGAGCTGATGCAAAGACCAAATGGCCTTTAAATCCTTTAAAAGCTCTGATACGTGATATCACATTCCTAGACATGCCTTTGATTTCTGCTCCAACAATGACTAACATTTGGCTTTTGAAAACACCACTGCAGAACACCGTATTCATGAGCTATCTTAATCTATTACACTATTCTGCAAAACAGGATGTACTTTAACTGTGGAAATGACTTGTGACCAAAGGAGGTTTGTGTAATGACATAATGCCAGCAGTACATTTCTTACAGATGAGTAGAAATGTTGTGAACCTGTCGAACAACCTGTTCAGCCAAAAGACACAAATGGACTGTCTTAAAAATACAGAGAGCCAAAGTGTTCTACATTACACTCTCTGAATGACTGTGACCTGTGAAGTTTGGATAGCATTCGCTTTCACTTAACTTAGCGCTGAATCCACTTTGTTTAGAAAGGCTGCATAGATCTGCTGCCCATAAATCTTACAAATTTGATGAAAAATATGTCACAAAATTATGGTGTAAATGTCATTTTAAATTCATTAATACAATGTATTAAAATTAAATAAAGATCCACAAATAAATGTTAAACAATTTAAAACTCAAAGGAATAAAATGACATTAGCATGTGAGCACTGTGATGGAAAATAATGAATAGTTAGCAATGTAGAATTAATTTGAATGTAATTTGCAATAATGTCTGGCTGGCTGCATTGCATGGCTAATTACCAAACAAATCAATAAAAGGACATGAAATATTGATATGAGCTAAAATGATTTAAATATGAGAATAGAGTGTATATGAGACAAATGAAACAAGCCCAGCTTTGTAGGAAATGATATAGTCAATCATACAGTTTATCAGATATTATACAAAAAATATTTAACAGAATGCTGCGATTGACCAGTTAAAATGAAGTATCTTTAAATTGTAATGAAGTAAACTTCAAATTTAGCTGGTACAGATTTCTACAATGAAACAACAACACCACATGGATATTTGGATTTCATTTACGTTTAATAAATGTAAATATTCCAAACTGAAAATCCTACAAACCATTTGACATTTAGAAGAAACACATTCAAGCAAAAGTATACACAAATACACAGATGACAGTGACTCAAATAAATAGATTAATCTGATCAAAAACTTATCCAAGCTTCTCAAATGCTTCATTACAAATGGAGAATGATATAAATACTCCACTGTGCATTATAAAGCTGTTAGATGACAGAGAGAGAGAGAGAGAGAAAGAAACAGTCTGACAGTGAATTGCCATACAAGGATCGGAAACAGGCTTAGGTTGATCTGAGTCATACCACACACACACACACACACACACACACACACACACACACACACACACACTCTCGCAGTAGTGCACAAAGGAAAGTCTTCAAGACGTGTCTGCCAATAAATAAGACTATTCACAAAATTCAAGTCTCATAAACAGGAGCTAACAAGACCTATACGCTAAAAAAAAAAAAAAAAAAAATGACATTGGTATTTCAAAACTAAATTATAAAAGGGTCCAACACCCAAAATATACGACTTTAATATGCACAATTAAGGCATTGCTTTTCAGCTATGAGAACAATCAGGGAGAATAAAAAGAGATCACATAACTTCGATGTCTTTAAATTCTACATCACATAACACAGGCAGCGCTCAGATCCTCTCAAGTGTCATGGTGAGCAGTGAGCAGAAGACACCCTTGACACGTACATTAGGATTAAAGAGGCAGTGAAATTCCTTCAGCATGGAAACCTGAGAACAAACACAGATGATGCTGCTCTGAAATTAATTACATTATAATAACCAGTGAAATAGACTTTAAATGCTTTTCTTAATGCATTACAAACATGTGTTGCAATGCATGTGCAGTAATTACCTATGGGAGATATCAGGTGTGTATGAGTATTATGGCTCGATGTCATCATCTTCCTCCTGAGGCGTGGCTTCTCTGCATGGGAGGGGCATTGCATCAGTTCCCAGAAGCCCCCTACGCAGGACGTATGGACAAGCCGGCCCGCTGGGAATGTCAGCAAATCCTCAGGAGATAAAAAGACCATTAAAGGAATTGTTCACTCTAAAATTTTAATTTGCTGAAAACTGACTCGCCCTCAGGCCATTCAAGATGTAGATGAGTGTTTCTTCATCTGAACAAATTTGGAGAAGTTTAGCATTACATTACATCTGCAGTGAATGGGTGCTGCCAGAATGAGAGTCCAAACAGCTGATAAAGACATAATTATCCACATGACTCCAGTCCATCAGTTAACATCTTGTGAAGTGGAAAGCTGTGTTTATTAGAAACAAATCCATCAAAAGGCATTTTTGACTTCAAACTCTTGCTGCCAGCTAAATTTAATGCAAAATTTCTCCAAGTCTGTTTCGATGAAGAAACTAACTCATCTTGGATGGCCTGAAGGGGAGTACATTTTTAGCAAATGTTCATTTTGAAGATTGTTTGCGCTACTCTGGTTTTTAAAGTAGTATCTAACCTTTCATAACAACCTCTGGCAGGCCATACGGTTCGTATTCGGTGTCGTCGTAAGCGGCAGACATGCGGCTGCGGTTTTGCCGGATGCGTTCAGCAAGGTGAGGTGGGTTGGTTATTGGTGGGGGATGGGTTGGATAAGTTGGTTTGTTTTGTAATGTAGTGTTGGGTTGTTTATTTTGCACCGTTTCCAGTTGATCTCCATCTTTTTGGGTGCAGACGTGGACGGGTGGTTGCTTGTCCCCCAAAATTAGCTCTCGGCTCTCCTCTGTCTGAGTGGATACACTCTTCACCTCTGTTCGGACCTTCCTGGCCTCTACCATTTGACACTGTGCAGATTCATTCTTAATTGGATCTTCCACATGTTTGTTCTTTTCATCTGTTGTTTCTCCATGACAATGTCCGTGTTTATCCAAATCAACAGTTTCCACGGTTTCAATCTCATTATGCTCAGTGCATAACACATCCGAATTCTGGGAGTCTGTCGTCCCATAGGACTCTGTGATTGGATTTGACTTGATTACCTCGGTCTGATATTTGGTTGTGATGGAAACACTGGTTAAGGGATCTTCCTGGCTGTCCGCACTAGCATCTGCTACTTTGGTCTGATCCTCGGGAGACACTGAGGCAATCGGCTGAGAATCTGAATTCCTGTAATCTGTTGGTTTGGTCTGTGGAGGTGACAGCTTGTCTTTAGCATTACTACTGATTATATCTGAGACACAGACAGAAGGACTTTTGTAGTTAACAGAGCTGCTTTCACATTTGTGTTCAGCATGTTCTTTGGTCATTACAATCTCATTTCCAGTCGTAAGATCCTGAAAACAATTAAATGAATATGTCTGTGATCATTTGAATGGCATTTTATTGCAGACAAAAAGAAAGCTCTGTCATCATTTACCAAATTCTTATTATGACTACATTAGAGCTGCACAATTTGGGGGGAAAGAAATCCTATAGTCATTTTTCAGATAAAAATTGCGATTTGAAATGCAATAAAAAAAATAATAATTTTATTTCATAGTACTGTAACATAAATACTAATGCTGCGACACAATTCACATACTATCTGTCCTAAATAGTATTCAAAATTAGAATTAATATGTCCCAAATCGTAGAATGCCAGAGATTCCCGGATGGTTTACTGCTTCCGGTAGGTATCCGAAGTGCAGATCCGTGCATACTCTAACGGCTAATATTGCCCACAATACATTGCGCAGTGGACAAGGATACGATTATAACTACAAACACACATGAAAAGTGTTAAAAAACTACAAACATGGCAGATATGCGAGACTGACGGACAGGTAGAGCAAGAGGTTAGAGTAATAAATAATCAATATCTAACTTGTTGAAAAAAAAATAAAAATTATGTTATGCGCATTATATAGCTGCAGCAACACAGTGAACTTTATAATGATACGTTCAGTCATTAACTTTTAAATGCATCATTATGCAAACATATGAGCAGAGTTCTTGGCATGATAGACCTGCCACTGTCAGATCAACGTGCCTCTTCATTTCTCTCCAATACGGTAGGAAATTAAATTAAACGAAATACCGATAATGTTATTTTTTACAAGATGATTGACAGGGCAGTTTAAACTGTGACAAGATGCATGTAACTAAGCAACAGAGCGTCCGTTAAAGACGCAGTTATGACGAAGTAGTATGTCTCAAAGCTTGCCTACTATTCTGTTACACTCAAAAGTATGTACTTTTTCTTCACAAAAAGAGTATATACTTTTAGGGCATAGTATATGTAGGCGAATTGGGACATTTATTTACATTTATTTTATTTGTAATGCGCTTTTCTTAAACCCAAAGCGCTACAGTAATAAAGTAATAAATAAAATAAAATAAAAACACCAAAAGCAATACAACAATTCATTAGAGAAAGACAGTCTTAAATAATGTGTCTTAATCAACTTTTTAAAATAACCCAACGTTGGTGCATTTCTGACAGGCAGAGGAAGGACATTCCATAGCTTATAGGGGCTTTGTATGAAAAGGCTCTTTCCCCCATGGTCTTTAGCTTACATGATGGCTGGTGAAGTGAAAGAGAGTTAGTAGAGCGAAGAGAGCGTGATGGAGTATAAGGATTGATGAGATCACAAAGATACTCAGGTGCAGTCCCATGAAGTGCCTTGTATGTTAAAATAAGAATTTTAAAACCAATTCTCGCATTTACGGGAAGCCAGTGTAATTATGAAAGAACCGGTGTAATGTGTTCACGAGGAGAAGTACAAGTGAGCACACGAGTGGCAGAATTTTGTATATACTGAAGCTTTCTCAACGACTTAGCTGGAAGGCCAGAGAACAAGGCATTACAGTAATCTAACCTAGTTGTTATGAAGGCATGTATAAGCCTTTCTGTGTCTGTAAAAGAGAGAAAAGGTCTAAGTCGAGCTATGTTTCTCAGGTGGAAAAATGCAGTTTTAGAGATGTGTTTTATGTGTGCTTCAAATGATAATTGTGGATCAAAAATGACACCAAGATTTCGCACCTGTGTAGTGGGGATTACTGTACAGGAATCAACAATCAAACTGATCTGCTCGGCCTTACGAGTAGCTGCCACTGTACCAATCTGCATCAGTTCAGTTTTGGAGCCATTCAGCTTCAGGAAGTTGTTATGCATCCAGATACTGATCTCTGCTAAACAACCACGCAAAGCTATTAATGAGCAATAGACATCCGGACTAGTGGTGATGTAAATCTGCTTATCATCCGCATAGCAGTGATACCCAAGACCATGTTTCCTAATGATCTGCCCAAGTGGAAGCATATAAATGTTAAATAATATTGGACCCAATACTTAACCCTGAGGAAGTCCCTGTCGAACAGGCACGGTATCTGAATTGTAGTTATCCAAGCCAACGAAATGGGCACGATTCGTTAAATAAGACCGAAACCAATTGAGGACAGCTCCAGAAAGACCCAACCAATTTTCCAGCCTGTCAAGCAGAAGAGAGTGACATATAGTGTCAAAAGCAGCACTGAGGTCTAACAAGACCAAAATACTGCATGCACCGGAATCCGCCGCGATAAGAAGATCATTTACGACCCTAATTAAAGCGGTTTCAGTACTATGCCCTCTTCTGAACCCAGATTGAAAAGGTTCAAAGAGACGGTTCAGAGCTAGGTGATTATTTAACTGACCAGCCACCAACACGCTCAAGAACTTTAGCCAAGAATGGGAGGTTAGAAATCGGCCTGTAATTGGATAAATCAGAAAACATCACAACCAGTCTTCTTAGGAACTGGTGTAATGGCAGCTATTTTTAGTTCTGGAGGAAAAATTCCAGAAGTCAATGACAAGTTCACAATTGAAGTCATAAAAGGGGCAGATTGATGCAAGGCAGTTCATAATGACCGAGCAGGGAACCGGATCTAAAATACTGGTTGTAGAGTTCATGGACTTCGCTGTACTTATAATAAAATCATCTCCGACCATTTCAAAGTTTGAAAAGGTAGTAGTTGGGAAGTTTGTAGGCTGGATATTAACTAGCTCAAGAGGAGCGCTGGTATTTAAAAGTGCTATATATACCCTCAACCTTACCGGTGAAATAATGAAGAAAGTTATTACACTGGTCAACAGAGGAATGAACACGGCCTTAGTTGGGTTTTGAGAAGATTGTCAACAGCCTTAAACAGTGATTTAGAATTTGTTGCAGCGTTACCAATGATGCTTGAATAGTAGCTCTTACGTGCAGTATTCAAAGCAGAATGGTAAGCAGACTGTTGTTCAGTGTAAAGAAGCCTGTGCACTGTCAGGCCAGATTTTTTGTACTGCCGTTCTAATTGTCTTCCGGTGGCTTTCACTAAACGTAAATCCGGCGTAAACCATGGACAGGGTTTCCTAAAAGTAACAAGCCGTTTCTCGCACAGTTGCGAACTCATCCAAAAGTGAGGAAAGCATGGAATTATAGTGCTCCACGGAGTTAGTAGTTGGGAGGAAGCCCAGAGAGAAAAAAGTCGAAAAAAAGAGTGAAGTCCATGTGCTTGATTTTACGAAATTTGATAGTGCGCTCAGAAATGGATCGTGAAGACATAACATTTATGTCAAAAGTAATAAGTCTATGGTCACTTATACTCATGTCGATACTATCCAGAGATTGGATACCAACACAAGCAGAACATACCACATCCAATATATGGCCCCAGCCTATGGGTCGGAAAAGTAACATGCTGTTTAAAGTCAAAACCATCCAAATATGTCCAAAAAGGTAGCAGTTTTGACACAGTTTGGATTATCAATATGGAAAATTGACATCACCAGTCAAGACCATAGACGGACAGAGTGGACTAAGAAGTGTCAGCAACTCAGTAAACTCAGAAAAAAAATAAAGGATTAGGTTTTTGGTGGACGATAAATGAGCAGCACAAGAACAGGTGAAGCACCATTGACTTTAAAAACCAAAACATTCAAATGATGAAAACAGTAGGAGCATCAATAACATCAATTGATATATTTGATACAAATATTGCAGCCAAGCCACCACCCTTACCAGAAGCTCGAGGCACGTCAATATATTTATATTCAGATGGGGCACACATGTTCAAATTAAGATAGTCATTGTCTTTATGCCAAAGTTTCACTGAGACAGAGAATGTCAATTTTCCTGTCAAGGATAGTGTCAGTGATAAGTGCCGTTTTATTGTTTATTGACCTCGTGTTGAAGTGAGCAAGTCGCATAGTGCTACAGCACACATTCGCCGCGGGTTTTTGAGAGAGAACCTCAGGATAGCGTAGGTTACCATGGCCGATTCCACGGCAACCAGAAGTACGACGCAGCGAGCGCCTGCGGTTCGACCAAAGTGCAGTGACTCCAGCACCGGCAGTAGAGTGACTCAGACGAGAGCCTCTATGATTATAACTAGGCCGGCGGAGGAGCTGCATGGAATGCAAAGTTTGTATGACGCTGATATCTGGACGGCTATGGAGTCCCAGGGACAAGAGATCAGAGAGAGAGTACCTCAGCATGGTGAAGTCCAGAAATTCAGTCCACGGCTTTACGCAGGTTCCTGATAAAATCAAATCGTCAATAATCCAGGTGATCATATGAAGTTGCATGATGACATCCAAGAGTTGTTACACAGCCATTGCACACGGAGAACTTGACGCAACTCCAGGGACCCGCCCGATCCCACACGGAGACAGCAGCAACAGGCAGAGACAGTGCAGGTGAATCACGGCAAACAAATGCAACCAGCAGCAGACAGACCAGGGGGAAACACTCCAAAGCGCTGGCTCAGACAAGGTAAATATGTGGAAGTCCAGCAGCAAGTTAAGACTCAAAAAGTTTAAAATTATTCAGAAGAGTTAGAATTAATTAAAATAATAAACAACTAAAATACGGCAGGAGAAGTGGCAGCCAAACGTGCGCCAACGTCCTCTCCGAAAACCAGAAGCCGAAAACCGGAAGCCCAACGCAGCATAATATTTAAGGCTGTCTTAAAGGGGTCATGAACTGAGAAATCAAAATTCCCTTGATCTTTTGAACTATTAGAGAGGTCATTGTACTATAACAAAACAGTTTTGAGTTCTGAAACTCACAGGATGTTTTTAGTCTAAAAACAGCTTATATTGAATAACAATATATTGATATTTTTAATAAAGTTCCAGACTGCATCAGAAAGAACTTAGTCTTTGTTCACCTCATTTTACCGCAGATTTGTTTACAAACAAGGCACAATTCAATGCAGGATTTTCTGAAAGATTGAAACTAAAGAAGATGCTCTGCCGAATATATTGGATCCGACAGTAATGTCACACCACACAAGTGTGAGTTACTGTTTTTATTCCAATGTCACTATTGCTTTGTCTGTTATTACAGATCGTTTGATATGTACCAAGTATTTATGCGTTTTTAATCTAAATCACAGCAGCATCCATCTGTGCAGGATGTAGGCTGTCAAACATACACAGCTGTTAGCCAATCATGTCAGTGGGTGTTTACTTGCGAGTCAATAATCCGCCACACCTATTCAAACAGAGCGTTCAGATGAGGAAGGTTAAAAACAGGACAGAAAATAGCCCATTACTTCTAAATTATGATATTTTTTGATGTAAAAATCTTGATAACATTGTAAGTGGCCCTCAGAGAACAGTACAAAATAATAAAAAAGGCAGTTCATGACCCCTTTAATTTCTTAATTTGAAAGCATTAATCCATCAATTTTATATATTTTATTGGTATGAAAACCTCAGAGAGTTCTTATGGTTTTATTTTGATAAATCATACAGCGATTTATTCAGTCTATATTCACAAAAGATGATGTTAAGCAGGATGTTCATGCGGTCATTTTCCATACAATAAAAATGAATGGGGAATAGGTTGTTAATGCACTAATTGTAATTTCCCTAATCATTTTCATTGTATAAAAAAGGCAATGAAAAAAATGTATACAGGTCTGGAGTGGAATGAAGCGATCACAATTTTCATTTGTGGAAAACTTTTCTTTACAAGTACAGTTCCACACTTTCAAAAGTTCAATAGTTCAACAATTTTCCATATGTAAATAATGACACACATTATGAAATGTTATTTACCTCAAAAGGTCCTTGAGATTCTCTCATAGCGTGTGTCATTTGAGTTTCAGGTGAAACATGCTCCCCCAAGCTGGTCTGGTCATTCATGTCGGCTAATCCGGACTGATGTGTCACCTCTCTGACAGTGCACTGGTGCATCATGGTTCTACAGCAGACAGAGTTCAGACTGAAGGGTCTTGCTTTAAGGGTCCTACATAAACATCTCTCATTCACTGAACCTATGTTTACCTTCCCCATCTCAGGATCAACATACCCATAATTCACGTTAAGTACCTCAACACTGCCTTTGTAATTATTATGAACAAACACTATTTACATTACTATGTTGCTTATCACATATTTATCTTCAACAAATGCCAGTCACGGGACATTACCTTGTAATTTGGGACTGCGTGTGCAGCTTTCTTGGACTGCAGGGGAGGTACAACTCAAACTCTTTTAGCACAACGGAGGGTGAGTTGTTGCCCACTGTTTCTTCCGAGAACTTCCAGAGTTCTAGTTCTTCAGCTTGTGTCCTGTTCTGCTCAGAGAGGTGCTGGATTTGCTCTTGTAGTGCCCGGATCTGGAGGACACAGAGAATAAGAATAAGGAGGTATGAATTGAAATTGAGATAAATTTAATTTAAATTTTTGTAAATTGTGTTGGTTTATCTTTTAGTTTGTATTAGATTTTAATACTTAGGGTTAAGTGTTTGTTTAAATGAGCAATAGCAGTAGTGGAGCATTACTGGACTACGACATGCTTTGATGTAACAGTACTTCATCTGCTATTCATTAAGTCATTTAGTCTGTGCTCATTGAGAGTGAAAATGCTGCATGAAGCATCAAAAGCACAACCAATCAGAACATACTTTTAGTTTCACAGAGATTTTTGAGAAAAATTAGATTTTACTGTGGGAGGAGATACACAGCACAACACACACACACACAAAAACAACAAAAAAAAAAACAACAACAAATGTCTTAATGTTTTCGTAGCTATTTAGGACATGGGATTTATCACTTACTATACTTAATCACACTGCACCCTGGTTAGGAGACAGTGGCATAACTTTTCTTCCATATATGTCACATACATCCGTGTGAAACAGATTATTAAAAATGAAAAAAATAAGGGGTGGGACCTGGTTCTATCCATTGGATGTTGATTGGATGAAAACATATCTGAATGTGAACTTGCAATTGATGTTAAGAAAGGGGCGGGGTTTAAACAGATTAAATAATTGGAGAAGTCCGGTATATACATGTTCACTAAGAGAGAAGAGAGAAGCCTGTCATTTCAAGATCGAGGTAAAAAAAAAAAAAAAATGCAGAAAAATGAAATATGCATGTTCAAAATTACATCAAGATGCATTTAGAAAATTGCCAAAAAACATTTCCATTTTAATAAAACGTACCTGCTCCTGAAGAGACTGAACCTCTGCCTTGGAGTTTTTTGCATAAAGGACAGTCAACTCCTCCAGTCCTATTGAGGAGCCACTTTGTAACCCTTCCTTTGTGCTTGACGATTCTTCATTTTCAGTGTTCTCTAAAAGTAAGGCAGCATCTTGTGTAGCACAAGTGTCTTCGCCCAAGTGTTTCAGTTTCAATTTCAACTCTTCATTCTCTCTTTTAACGGTCAGAATCTCTTCTTGTATCACACCTCCCTGTAGTTCTGAATTCTGAGCCTTCAACACATTCAGCTCAAGCTGAGCATCTTGTAATTCCTTTGTTACTCGTTCTAGCTCTTTGAAATCACCTGTGGAATGTTCTGGAACATGATTTTGGAAGTTCAGAATGTCCAGCTGCTCATCTTGCAAGAGTGAAGTTGCGTTCTCATCAATTACCTCAGAAAGTCCAGGTGCTTCTGAAACAGCACTAGAATTCGGAGCATTTCCACAACGTACGTCTGAAGCAAGATATAATTCATGTGGCTTGATAGCTTCAGTCGCTTGTAGCTTATCAGATATCTTACTAGTGTTGGTTCGCTCAATGTTTTGAATAACAGGAAGCTGTACAGTAGGCCGTGAGAACTTCTCCTTTAAAATCGGTTGTGTGTCATCACTAAATATTTCATGGTCGCTTATGCTTGTGTTGCTGAAGACCGAATCACAGCTTAGTTCTCTTGAGATCTCTGTAGACAGTTCAGGAGGCGTAGAGACCTCATCAGGGGCGATGTTCATCCTAGTGTGTTTTTCTTTTTCAAGAAGACAGATTTTCTCTTGACATTTTTGCAATTCCTCGCTCTGCCTCAGGAGGGCGCAGTCTTTGTCGTGCAGCTCTTGCAGCAGGTTCTCAATGTGCTTGCTCTGGCTTTCAAAAGCTTGGGTAAGGTTGTTGGTCTGAGTGGTCACTTGCTTCTGTAAGTCCTCCAGCTTTCCTTGAGCTAGTTTCGCCTTCGCTGACTCTCGGTCTCGCGCTGCCCTCAGGTGCTCCACCTCTAAAACTAAAACAGTAGTGCTGTCCAAATCTGAGGCACCTTTACTCAATGTTTGAGTCCTGCCTATCTCTGCGAAAGAGGTCTTGTCCCCTGTTGGTTTAGTTTGTGCTCCAAGATCCATAATTAGCTCCACTGTTCTGGTTTCTTTGCAGACCACTGTGTTCTGAAGGTTCACAGAGTCACAGATGGACTCTTGATTGTCAGGAGAAGAAACCAAGTCTTTGTTTTCTGTAACAGCAGGATTCTTATCAGCGTTTGGATGGTGTTCTAGTTGTAAATATGTGAGGGGAAGATTGTCTTTTGATATCTTCTCTTCCAAACTCTGAGATTTTCTAAGATTGTCTAGCTCTTCTTGAAGCTGTACAATCTTTAGTCCTTCCAGTTCCTCTTTTCTGATCCGCTTCCTTACCTCTTCTCTCTCCCTCTTTCTTTCCTCCTGTTCCTGTGCAAGCTTGAGCTGAAGGTCCTGTAAGTCCTTTTTCATTCGTGTCATTTCTTTCTCCATGCAAGTCTCCTTTCGCTCCATCTCAGCCAAGTCGTTCTTCAGCTGGGTACCTTCTTCCTGGTCTCTCTCTAGCTCTTCCAGCCTCTTTTCAGCTTCTCTTTCTAGCGCATGAAGAGTTTCTCTCAGTTTTGTGCTCTCTTTCTTCTCTTTCTCAAGCTGGGCTTCCAGTTTTGTCATGCTATCTTTGAGCTCGAGAGCTTTGGCACGCTGCTGCTCTGTCTGTGTCGAGTGTTTCCGGCTCAACTGTTTCAGTTTGGTCCTAGCCTCGGATTCCGCTCTTCTCTGGGTTTCGAGGTCTTCAAGTCGCGTCTGAAGCTCATATTTCACATCTCTAAGCTCATCGCGAAGCTCCATGTTCTCTTTCTTCAGATCTTTTAGAGGTGCAGAGTCACGTTCTGCTGTTTTGCCTGATGTGTCATCTACCTGCAGGCTGCAAGAGATGTCCGATTCACTTTTAGGCATTGTGCCGCTGGTTGACTCAGATGTGAACGAGTCCGTGTCCACGTCTTCAATACCTGTGTCTTGTTCTGTCACTGTGGTCTCTACATCAGGCTCACTCAGTTTCAGAGAGTCACTTGGGTGTGTTCGGTTTCCTTTTCCTTTAAATTTCTGTGATTCCTCAGACTCAAATTTTCCAATGTGCTCCGAGTCGATGCCCTCTCCTGGCTCTCTGCCGGAGGGGTACTTCCTTCTCTCCTCTTCTCTTGTTCGCCCTGTTTTAGGAGCTGTCTTTCTCTGAGAGGAGTGGTTGTAAGGAGGAGAGCGGTCACGATGGAGGGAAACCGAGGGAGAGAAGCAGTCTCCTGCAGAGCTGAAGTGAGGAGCGGCCACAGCTGGAGAAGCAGCCAGTTGAGCTACAGGAAAGAGAATAATCAAGAAATTAGAATAATTATAACAAAAGACACCAAAAGTAACACTTATTATTCCTATATAATAACAATAACAATAGACAAACTATATCAATCAGTGGAAGATTTGCATAATAATAATATTATTAAATAATAAGCCAAAAGGCATCATATTACAGTCATTTTACCATGATTTTATATATATCTTTTATGTATATATATATATATATATATATTTTGTCCCTCATGTGTGTTTACTTTTACTAATTTTCTTGTACATCAACACATCTCCACCTTGCAAAACAACCACCTCGTTGTAATTTGTTTGAATTTGTAGTTAGCAGGGCACGTGCATGTCATTATGTAGTCATTTGGAATGCACTTGGCAAAAGGAGCGATGTCATTTCCTCATTATCTTCAGCTGGGATGTTCCTGTGACAACGCAGCACGGTGTGCGTCAGCAGATTCGCTGTTGGAAACCAGCATAAAAAAAAAATAATAATTATATATATATTATTTTTTATATATTATATAGCATATTTGAAAAACTTTTTTAAAATAAAAAAAATAATGTTTATTTGCAACAGTTATGCTAACAACAATAAAAAGTCATTTATGACATTAAAACAGCGTCATCTGCTGACGCACACCGTGCTGGCGTTGTCACAGGAACATCCCAGCTGAAGATAATGAGGAAATGACATCGCTCCATTTTGCCAAGTGCATTCCAAACGACTACATAATGACATGCACGTGCCCTGCTCACTCCAAAGTCCCCACTCCAAGGGGACAGCGGATGATCACTTCCATTTGGAATTTGCCAGGGAACCGTTGTACACCGGTACGTGCAGGGCTCGTTACACCCCTGTATGTATATATTATTTTGTTCAATTTGGTGTTTGTGTTGTTAATGTGTATTGAAGACTAATTTCTGCTCTGTGACAAACAAAATGGACAATACAGTAAAACAAGCTGAACATGCTTACAGGCTTTTAAGAGAACTGTATATACAATAGTTCAATACTATAACACTCAAGAACAGAAGTAGTAGTAATGTAGTAACTACATAATACATGCTCGTATTCAGGTTTCTAAAATGCATGGTCTTATAAACCATAAATGTAAACAATGAAGTTTGGGAGGATTTGGGGTCCATTGCTTTGACATCACAGACATTTTGTACTGTACAGTGATTTTTGTAGGCGTACTGTCAAAGTTTGGTCAGAAGAGGGAGGCAAACACATGGGATGTGTGTAACAGGGTGGGGCCAAAACACACAAACAGGGTCTCCGAGTGGACGAGATTTCTTCCCAACTCACCCTGCAGCTCTTTAATAAGCCTGAGGGCCTCAGCAAGCTCTTCAGTCAACCGCTTCACTTCTTCCTGTAGAGCTTTCTCCTGTTTCTTCGTCTGCCCCAGAGATACAGTGAGACTCTCACAATCCCTCAGAGCCTCCTACAGGACATGATGAGATGTGCATGTATAGAACAAAGCACAACAGGCTTATCAAATTAGATTAATGATTAAAGACACATTTGAACAGCCATAAAACTACATTATACAACTGTATTGTTACAGTGAATAGAATTTTAATAGAAAAAAGTAAAGCAACCAGAATCCTCAAAGTGTTAGGGTGAGGCAAGATGGAAAAAGACACACACCTAAATACACAAAACTAAAGCATTCAAGAAGACAAAGAGGTTATCCAACTGCAATCCTGATCTGCATATAACATTACAATGCATTTAAAAAAATCATAAAAGCTTTTGGTGATAATAATACATGACTCTCACACTGTAATCATGCGGTCTAAAAATAAACCGCTTAAACCCAAGCCCCAGTGTGAAATAGAAGTCATAAGGAGATAATGGTGCTATATCTGAGATGCTATTCTGCTGAGTCAGTAACGGTATTGTTGCAGTGCATCTGTGTGTCTCTCTCTCTGACTGGGTCTCTCTGATCAGTATGTGTGTGTGTGTTTCTGATCTATTGTTATACACTATTCTTCAAATGTCTAGGGTCAGTTAAGATTTTTTTTTTTTAACAAATTAGAACTTTTATTCAGCAAGGACGCATTAATCAAAAGCAAAAGTAAAACTTTACATTCTTCAAAGATTTTTGTGTCAAATAATTGCTGTTCTTTTGAACGTTCATCAAGGAACGCTAAACAATTTTTATCATGGTTTCCACAACAATATTAATCAGTACAACTGTTTTCAACATTGATAATAATTAGAAATGTTTTTTAAGCAGCAAATCATCATATGTGACCCTGGACCATAAATCCAGTCTTAAGTGTACATTTTTCAAAATTGAGATTTATACATCATCTGAATAAATAAGCTTTCCACTGATGTATGGTTTGTTAGGATAGGACAATATTTGGTAGAGATACAACTATTTGAAAATCTGGAATCTGAGGGTGCAAAAAAATAAAAATACTGAGAAAAACGCATTTAAAGTCCAAATGATGTTCTTAGCAATGCATATTACTAATCAAAAATTACATTTTAATATATTTACAGTAGGAAATTTACAAAATATATTCAAGGAACATGATCTTTACTTAATATCCTAATGATTTTTGGCATAAAAGAAAAATCTATAATTTTGACCCATACAATGTATTTTTGGCTATTGCTCAAATATACCCCAGCGACTTAAGACTGGTTTTGTGTTCCAGGGTCACATATAAGAATGATTTCAAAAGGATCATGTGACACTGAAGACTGGAGTAATGGCTGCTGAAAATTCTACTTTGCATCACAGGAATAAATTGGATTTTAATATGTATTCTAATAATACTTCAGAATATACTGTTTTTACTGCAATTTTTTTAAATGCAGCCTTGGTGAGCATAAGAGAATTTTAAAAAATATTTGTAAAAGCCAATCCCCAGAACTTGAGAGGTAGTGTACTTTTGGGGACATTCTCAAAGAGGAAATAAAGAAGCTATTTATGTATTTGTAATAATACAAAACCTGTATGAGCAACAGTCTATAGTAACCATAAGCTTAATTTAAAAGGACGCCATATAAACTGCTTGGTGAATGTTCTGTGTTTTACGTCTAGCCTCGGTTTGTCTTTTTCTTTCTGTTAAAACTTGACACAGCCCTGCCTTATTTACCAGAGATTGTGACAGGTGACTCAATCTGGACTTTGTGGTGTTGTTGCTGAACAGCATTTCTTGTCACTCTTGTTGAGGTAAACTAACACATTTTATTATATTTTGATGAATGTAAAAGAAAAGATGGCGAGGTACATGTCAGTGAATCTCTGGTCCCGTTGTTCTTAATAAACTAATTGTACTTGATCAGAAAAAATAACAAGAACAAAATTTCTGAAAAATAGCCTTTTTTTTTTTTAAATACATTTTAAAATGTAAATTATTCCTGAATTTTCAGCATCATTACTCCAGTCTTCAGTGTCATTCTTTCAGGATTCACTGAACAGAAGGTTCAATAGAACTGCATCTGTTTTGAAACAAATCTTTTGTAACATTACAAATGTCTTTACTGTGACAATTGATCAAATGAATGCATCTTTGCTGAATAAAAGTTTAAATTTCTGAAATTGTATTTCGTATGGTGTTGTACCGTGAGTTTGGCCTCCGTCTGTGTCTCTCTCTTCTGACTCTCTTTTAGGTCAGACTCTGTGTTCTTCAGTTTTCCTTTCACATCCTCTAGATCTCTCTCCAAACTCTGCTTCTGCAAACACACCTGAGAGAGAGACAAACAGTCAGCATGTTCCAAGAGAAAGAGCACCGATCTTCATCATACCCTGTTTGTGGTAAACTGAGTTTGTGTCACTCATTCCATGCAGGATGCCACACAAACCCAAGTTATGGGAACTATGAAAAACAAATGATGAGATTTATTTATGGAATGTAAAATGCAAAAAGTCCCTTTCACGTGTCCTGCAGTTTGACCTGATGATGTGCAATCCATGCAGCATTTACAGAACTGAATCCAAAGGCTTATTCATGTAAATTGGACATTCATGCAAAGCACACATTTGAAATGTTTATGCTTACTTTGTATTTTTATTTCTCTCTATACAAATAGAGAGAATGTGTAAAACATCCAAGGTTATGTAAAACATTCAAGTATTGCCATAAGCAGAGTTGTACAATCTGTAACTCAGAATTTCAAAACGGCACATTCCATTACTTCAATTCAGGTCATGGTATCAGTTTTGTGTCCCATCAGCATAGAAACACCATTATCTCTGTATTTACAGACATGTTTGCATCACATGTCTCTTTATTTTAACACACAGTATCTTATCAGCAACATAAAAGAATGACTAATTCTACACAAGTAACAAAAATAAGACTTGGTGAAATAAGAGTGAACTGTATGTGTCAAGAGTGACATTTTACTATAAACACACACACACACACACACACACACACCAAACCCCTAGGTCATCTCAATATCTTCTTCCTGTACTAAAGTCTCTGGAGAAAATAAGGCATTTCTGAAACAAAAACATGCTTTAGGTTTCAAACATACATCACATTGAGATTACAACACTGACCTTTGATCTAGTGTCCTCTGAGGAGGAAAAACAGAAAGAGAAAAAAGGAATAGAACTGTGTGAGAAAACATGAGCAGTGGGAGCATGAGAGAAAGAGAGAGGTGACATTAGTGCATTGACCAGCGGACACCCAAACTGAAGCTCCCATGAGACAAAGAACGAGAGCCAGAGAGAAAAAAAGAGAGACAGAGGAAAAGGACAGACAGCAGAAGCTGCAGTTTAATCTAAAGTAGAGGCTAGATTTCTGGAAACATCTAGTTTCTGCAAATTACAAACAAAAAGTAGCTGACTGAACTGAAGCTATTTAAGGGAATAGGAGAAGCGAGCAGAGACAAGTGGTGCTCATCTAAACCATAGACTGTATAAAAACTTGGGCGTAGTGTACGTGACGTCACCCGCAGATTTCTGAAGAGCATTTATGAAGCTCAAAGTGGGCGGAGCGGGCCGTCGCCATCTCGGCAGCGCGTCACCGCGCATCACTCCCAGATAATCGAAGAGGCGGGAGCTGGTTGCTGAAACCACGCCTACCTAGCGCAACGGTACTGACAGCAGCAACAAACCACCGGTCACTCAAGTGGTCACGCCCTTAATTATGCAGAACTTTAAGGCTTAATATAATTTAAATGGATTTTGATGCGTTTTTCTAAGACAAATATCCATATTTAAAACTTTATAAACCAGTTGTTAGCGTGTTGCTAAGCAGCTGCTAAGGTGGACCTGAATTTTTTGTTAGGACTTTGCTTGGGTTTTGAGGGGGTTTTCTAATAGCCAGGGGCTGCCAAGATATGTATGGGACCCCTCTTTAAAGTAAGTGGAATTTTTGGGCTGTTTTTTGATTGTAAGCAAAGTAATAGCATAACTTCTAAATAGCTCAAATTAAACTCACTACAAAGCTACACTATATAAAGGCTGAGCAACTCCTACACTATTCTATCTAGTTCCTCCTCAGCCCTAGTACCTTGTCATGCTGAGCCTGCAGTGTGTTGTGAAGTGTTCTGGCCTGCTGGATCTCCTGGTTGAGTCTGTTGCTCTCCTGCTGGTGTTGTCTCTCCAGAGCCTGTCTCTCTCTCTGCAGCTCCAACAGCTCCTACAAAAAGACAAATCACAGATAAGTCACTGTGGGACTTTAAGGTACAATTTTCTGTACGTTTGCATTGAAATAACATACATTGTGAAAAGAGCTATATTAATGAAACAAAACAATCAATTGTGAGATAGGAAGCTCACAACTCAAAGCTAAAAACACAACATCGATGAGGCTGTATATTTAGCAGTAGGGCAGTGCAGGAAACAATGAATCACAAGCGTGTCCATGTGCTCCGTCTCACCCTCTGATGTTCTCTCTCCATGTCTTTCCTGCGCTGCTCTGCGTTACAGCGGCTGGTTTCAGCATTCTGCCTTTGACACTTCAGCTCCTCCTGAAGGTGCTTGACTTTCTGCTCAGAAGCTTGGGCCTACAGACAGGCATTACAAATGACATGTTCTAAACATTTAATGCACAATACAGATACAGTTTTTCAACAAAAAATAAAAAAATAAATGAATAATAAATTACCCGGTCAGTCTCTTGTGTGATGCGGGTCTGTGCACAGGTCAGCTGGTCTTGTGTGCGTGTCAGGCTCTGTTCTTTGGTGCTGATCTCTCTGTTAGCCTGAGCCAGGTGAGACTCCACATCCCTCAAGCGCTCAGACTCCAGCTGTGCCTCACGCTGTAGATCTGACACATGCACACGCAGCTCTGAGAGAGACAGACAGTCACTAAATTATTTGTTGTCATTCTGACTGATATCTCTGGCTCTTCTGAAGTTCACAGCTCAAAGCTTCCTCTCCAATCCACAAAGAACACTATATAAAGTAAGCTATGCACATTCATGAAATTTCTGAATGACATCACAAACTAATTAACATATGATTGCCTAAATGTATGTATATTATATATGTCTGGTTCATATCAGTTCTTACAGTTAAAACAAACTATAAAAAACCCTTTTGTTACTTGAAATAAACTGAAATATACTAAAAAAAAAAATTTAAAATAAAAGTAAACTTTTTTTCAGGTAGTGGCCAAGGCTTAAACTCATTTAATTTAGTTTAACTTGATGTACTAAAATAACAAACTACAAAAACATAACATAGCACATCAAAACTACTTCATAATTAAAACGAAAACAGAAAATATAAAAAGAAAAACTAATTCAATATAATGAAAAAATATAATAGTATCTCAATGGTAGTAAAATAACACCGGGTCATATTTCACCTAAAAATTACAAGGAAGTATTTCTAAAAAATTTCAAGGAAGTATAAATAAAAATATACTAATGTATATATTTTGAACTAAGTAAAAAATAAATGTACCAATAAGATTTTTTTCATTTCCACATTATTTTCATGGCAATTCAGCATTTATTTCCATTCAAATTCGAATTACTTGTAATGAAAAAAAAAAATCTTGATCCTAAAGTTTTCTTTTTAAAATATTTCCTAAAAATAGTTTTGCGTCCATTGTCTTCATGTGAAATATAAATTAGTATCTTTTTCATTTGGTCATTTTGCCACCATAGTAGCAAAAACAGCGTGTTTAATTCTAAGGGTCAGAGAAATGGATGAATACAGTAAACAATAACTTTCAGTGCAAAAATGTGCTTGGCTAACTTAGAATAGATAAGAAATGAAATTCTTCAAAAGTGTTGGATACAACCCCTTCTCAACCACCTGCTGCAGTGACATTTTATTACAGCCTCTCTAGAGGAATAATGATAATAAAGATGAATAGTGATAATGTGTTGTAGAGCTGCAGAAAGCTGTCAGTGTCAGCTGTCTGTGGAGATGACCTCACTGATGACTCACCAACTCAAAAAGACAAAACAATGGAGAACATTCATACCATGTGCACGCACGCACACACACACACACACACACACAGCAATACTGATCTCTCTTGCTCAACATACACACACCCACTCTCTCACTAACCCACCTCACAAATGTGTCTCATTCTGGCAACAGATAAGACCAGCATGTGTCAGTGTGTACAATTCCCTCCTCTCATTCTATCCATTTTACACTGCAACAATGGTCAGTATTGCACACTGGTATTGGCCAATATTAGCATTCATGCTAACCTATGCTATTCATCAGTCCATTTATATGAATACTGTAAAATGACAACAACGACATTCAATTCCGACTTTACTTTTCGATTGAATGTTCCAAAAGTACTAAAGAGATACCAATCTTATCTGTATGTGATGATGTTTTGATGCTTGATATCCCTTAAAATGTATAACATTTTAAAACACAGATTTAGTGTGAAATCGAAGAAAAATTCCAAAAAAACTGCATAAAATGCTGCATTTTTGTTTGTTTTTGTTTTAATCTGTTTAATGCACCCTTGGTGAACATAAATTTAGAGTTGTTCATATGAGAATTATTTTAAAGAGCATTTTACATCTGAACAGTAGTGTCTGATGTGCTTTTATTTAATCTTTTTTTGTTATTAGTGTATGTGCTTTTATTAATTATTGGCAAAAAAAATAAAAATTATTAATTGGCCGCTTATATTGGCAGAATTTCTATATCAGTGCATCCCTGCCTTTATCTGATCACAGAATGCATACAATTCTGTTTAGGTTCGATTCTGTAGATGGGTTAGTTTTGTGCCCCATGTACTGGGATATTATTATTGGAAGCCTGACTACTTCACTCACTAATAATCAGGATGCTTATGTAAATACACCTGACATTCAACGAATGAAGATGATACTCTCCTTTGGATAATGGGCAAACAGAGCTGTACAAAATAAATAAAACTATACTTTATATCCTTAAACTACCTTAAACTTAAACACATACATTCTTATGGAAAATGTAGGTATGCAAACAATTTACTTCCAGCACAATCTGAAGTTATGACTGCTCATAAAAAACATGCAAATACTACACAAATCTGCTCATGCCACTGACCAGGTTGATCTCATTGGCTGCCATGCCAACACACTGTAAATAGTGACTTTGAACTGCTTTCATGTATGATTATTACAGAGCAGACAAGCAAATGTCCTGGATTCAAACAACCCAGGAAGAGAAATGTAACTCAATCTGTGCTTTAGAATTTAAGCAATAAAGCGCATTGTTAAAGACTCTGGGCTGCTTGCAAAAAGCTTCCTGGTTTCATTTTACTCAGGGATGCCTGAAAAACTGATTTTAATTCAGCTTTTCAGAGCAAAACTTCTGCAACCCCAATAGTGTGTGGAGAAGCTCACCATATATCTCATTCCTCAAGGCTTCCTCCATCCCTGAGTCACTGTTCTTGATTATGACATCACCGGATGAAACCGAGGAAGCTGGTCGTCCTTTGGGAGTGGACCACAAATCCTCACGTTCCCATGGAAACACAGAGGAGGGGGTGGACGGTTCCGATTGGCGGATGTGTCGCCGAAGGGGTGGGGATTTATGAGGTTGCTGTGGAAACGGGGAGGAAGCCCCGCCCACTGAGGGCTTGGGGACGTCTCCAAACTGCAGCTGCTGCTACAACAGACAAATGAGTCAGGAATTATATTCATAAACAACATATTTCTCATTAAGAGGTTGCTCTTAAAAATATACGTGGCTTACTCTGGCATGCTGTGTTTTGCTTTCACTCTCCGCTCTGAAACCACCTGCAGAGTTAAACAGGTTATAACAACAGCAAAAGAATAATGATTGATTCTAGATGCATCCCACATGCACAAAAGCATACGCACATGCACACAAAGTTGAAATCAGAACGAGACAATGCAATCAGCCCTTAGGGACCTTCAGAGTAATAAAACACACTTGCCCCTACTTAATCAGGGGATACATTTTGTCCGAGTAGAGTCCGAGACAGAAAAGTGAGAAAAACTAATGGACTGAGCGTGACAGACGCTACCGTTGTTGTCCCAGGGAGAGCTCATGTTCCAACAAGGTGTGGAAAACAACATGGATTCCCCAGAGCCATTTCCCTTCTGCTGCTTTTCCAGCTCCGCCTCAAGCCTACATGCAGAGAAAGAGAAGGTGCTTGTTATAGGTTGATGTATACAACAGAATAAGGGGGCAAACGGGCTTCACGAAAATACATTTAAATTCTGTTTGGTGCTACTAGTAGTACAGAAATCAATACAGCACCTTGAGGCTGACTATTGTCAGTTACCTCATGATACAGTCCCCTTAACAAGCGCCACACCAGGTTTATTTTAGTATTATGTTTATAGTTTTATATTATTTATTCATATTTTGAAGAAACTTTTATTTTATTTTTCTCAGTTCTCTTTTAGAAGATAATTTTAAGCAACTTTATGTTTAAATTATGTTTATGCTTTTGTCATGTTTATTATTATTATTTAAATAACAAATGTATTAAAATGTTATCTCTTTAGAAAACAGCAATAACCAAGAACTTGATAAAAATACAGGAAATCGCCACTTTAAAGGCAAGAAAATTCATTTTATTTTTTTGGGTGTTGTATTTCTTTAAAGGACGTTCATATTGACAGGGATGTGCAGCAACAAAGCAAACAGAAGTCATTCATTTTTAATGACTGGGTGATGAGGCAAACCAAACATGAAAAACCTTGGCTAGGAGTTAAATTATATGCAAATACACAGCAACAACCAACGAAATTGCAAGATGTGGCTGTCACATGATCCACTTCCTAATACAAATCATTTGATTGAGGGTGACTGGTTGGAGTGTGCAATATTCCCGTTTCTATAACAGCAACTTCTCTGATTGGTGGATCTCTCTTTAGGATAGTGTGACTCCCATTGATTTCCATACATGGAAGTCAATGAAAACCAAATCTATTACCCCATTTGTTTAAATATCTTTTGAATTCAGCAGAAGAAAGAAATGCAAATAAGGGTGAGTAATTGATGACAGATCTTTGATGAAAACATATTGTGGGGTCCACAGACAATTTGTGGTTATAAAAGGATTTTAAATGTAAGTTTAAAAAAATTGGTGCAACCCTAATTTGGAACATTGCTTCATTTTGAATATAGACAAATAAATAAAGTAGTGATGCAAGGGTCAATGTAAGAATAAAATTACATTTCAACGGCTAATCATTGTCACATGATTTGGTTGAATTTGGTATGTAAACAGACAGGATGCTTTGCGTGTGCAGTCTCACCGTTTGATCTCCTGTGTGAGGTTTTGTGTCAGCTTTCTGGAAGACTCGAGTTGTCCCTCCAGCGAGTGCACCTGACCTGTTTTGACCTGCAGGTCATGAGACAGACGCTCTCTGGCCCGCGCCTCCACCTGCACCACTTCACGCACTCCTCCCAGCTCCCTCTGAACTGTGGCCAGCTCCACACGCACCTCCTCATACTGACAGAGAGGAAGATGACACATAACACATCCCGCACTGTTTGTGCTACAGCTGTGCTGGAACTCTTAGCCAACTTTCCATTTGGTGTCCTTCCAGGCAGCTTTTCTGCATTGCCTACTGTATCATATCTGATACATGAATTTCTAAAGCCTCTATATTATCAATATAATAAAAACTTCTGAGAAATCTGTTGCACACAATCTGCTACATGCCTTCTGTTGTTTGATAGTTCAGACTTTTTAGCAAGCAAAGTGCATTTTAGTATAGCCGTAAAAACATGCACCTTAGGGAGCAACTTAGGGTTTCTTGAATTTCCATACATCACTTTTTTTTTTTTTTTGAAAAATCATAAAATTTACATATGATTAAAATTTAAGCATCAAATATGATTCATTAGGCTTTTGAGGAAAGTTTATTTGTTCATCTCTCAATCATCACTGCATTGCATTAAATTGTATGTTTTGCCCCCACATTAAAAAACTGCAGGACTTTAATCAGAAAACTAAGGATTTAGTTATAAACATATCATTGATTTACATTAGAATTTCATCAGCAACTGAACTGAATTGAGTATTTTTGCTCAGTTTGGGCAAATTGGTGTGTTTTCAGACTATTATTTTATGTCAGGCTTTACAAGGTTAAAATCCACATGTACATATCTCTCAATTAAACTGTCGTAACTCACCTTCTGCTTCTGTTTGTGCAGAGCTGCTTCAGAGCTGTCCAGCTGCAGTTGCCTCTGCTGTTTTTCCTTGCCCAGCTTCTCATTCTGAGCCTGAAGCTGCTGAACCTTCTGTAGGACGTGACCCGTCAGACCCACGGTCCAGTCGTCTCCGGCCCAGCTCATCGCCCCAGATGCTTACAGACTGATGCTTCAGAAAGCTCGGCTGCTCATATTCCAATGCTGAGAGAGGAAAGATACAGAAGGATCTTGAAATGTTGTTCACGAGGATCTGGTGTGCTGCCTCAGGGGAGACACTCTCAGCTGTCTGTACTTGTTTCAGACCAGAAATATTAGTTCACATACATCTAACATTCATTAGTGACAAAAGGAAAATTAATCCTTGTGTCCACATCTTTATATAAAGATAAATCACAGCGATGGTTAGGGTGTGTGTGTTTGTCAGAGTGTTCATAGAAACACTCTTAAGGGACTTCTGCTGCCAAAACACCACAAGTTAAACCAAAAACAGAAGATTCTGTCATTGTTTACTCATCCTTGTGTCATTCCAAACCTGTATGACGTTATTTTCTTCATAACACAAAAGAAAAAATCATGACAATTGTACTGGTTATTTTATCCATGCAATTACAAAGAACGGGGACTGTCAGTTAAACTAAAAAAACAGATCAGTCTGATTCATGAATGAATCATTCAGACTGCCTTTCATGAAAGAGATCAATAAATTCAATGAAATTATTTGACTCGAAGAACAATTCATTCACCGAAAGAGCAGGCGAAGGCAGCTGTCAAGATTTTTTGTGCATAATCAGCTATTTCGGTTCTATTTTCATAAGGCGTCAGAAGATTTGGATTATAGAGCTCGAGTCGTATGCACCAATTTTATGATACTTGGTGATTTGATTATCTTTTTGGTAATTTTAGAGATTAAAAGATGTGTGTGTGTGTGTGTGTGTGTGTACACTTCATTTCAAAACTTTGGGATCAGTACAACATTTAATGTTTTTTAAAGAAGTCTCTTCTGCTCATCATGGCTGCATTTATTTGATCAGAAAAAAAAATATGAAGCAGCAAAACTGTCCAACATTGATAATAAATCAGCATATTAGAATGATTTCTGAAGGATCGTGTAACACCGAAGAATGTAGTAATGATGATGTTGCTTTGATCACAGCAATAAATTATATTTTCAAGTATATCAAAATAGAAAATCAGCATTTTAAATGTTTTACAAAATTACATTTTTTTTCTGTATTTTTTTGTCAAATAAATGCAGCCATGATGAGCAGAAGAGACTTCTTTTAAACACAATAAAATCTACTGATCCCAAACTTTTGAAAAGCAGTGTATATATATACACATATACACAACCCACATACATAAATACATTTAATTAGTCCATGTTTGTTCTGCAAGAGAACAACATAAGGGTTGGTAAATAAAGACATTTTCATTATTGGGTTTACTATTCTCTGAAGGAAACTTACATATAATTTCATTAAAGCAAAGGTTTGGACAGTCCCACACACACAAACACAGTGAAAGTGTCTATTAACATTAACCCTAAACCTCCTTTCTTTAATTTCTCTTCTCAGTCACTAACAGTGAGAACTGGATTGCTGAAAGAAAAGAATGAGGAAAATCCAGCCCATGAATCTCTTCGAGCTGTTAAGATGTGAACATCCTGGTCAGATCTCTTCATTTCCATTACAAAGCATCAAAGATTGTGCTTTCACATACAGCTGACGCCAGGCTGGGTTAATAACCGTGCTGGCTACCGAGACTTTCATCAGCAGTCTTGCCTTACGATTACAGTATACAGTACACTGTATATTTACGAAAACAAAACTCAGCGAATTTATGAATCCTACTATGGCGAAGTCTCGGCTCGTGAATATCAATTAAGCTTCGTGAATGAAGGCTGTGGAAAAAAAGACTCAAATTAACATTCATGAGATAATCCTTCGCCATAATAGGATTGGTAAATTTGCTGGCGGGTTTTGAGTAAACTAGAATCTGTAGACTTACAGCAATGCAATAAAAATAGTTTGTTTATTTATTGAGAAAGACCAACGCAGAGCAAAATACAGTCAGATAACGTTAAAACTAAACGCTACAGTGAAATCAAACAATGTGGCAACACTCACCGGGACTTCTGATATGTTGATCTTTTTGATACACAGCGATCTTGACGTCTTAAACCCCGTTTACGTGGCTGTTAATAATATAAATCCGATATGTACATATGTTACATGTGAGGCGTTTGACCATTTGACGTTCACAGACTGTCGTTATTTTAACAGTCAAACCCGAGCGCACGCGGTCACTGTGTCTCGAGCCCCTCAGAACTTGATTTGACGCGAGGCGTGCGAAGGGTCCGTGACGTTTCCAAAGAGGCGGGGTCTTGAGAGGTAAACAGAAGTGCAGCGGCAACCCGCGGGTCAATGACCAGATTGATTCACCCTTTAAATTTATTTTTTATTTAACACTGAATTTCGCTAAATATATATACATCAAATTAAATTATACAAAACGTTTTAAATTACCTGAGTGAACTAAATCATTAAATACTTTAAGTTTGTTTTACCTGTTTTACCTTATTTTACATTTGCATTATTAGTGAACTAAATCTTTTTTTAATTTGAGTTTTTTTTATATGTTTTGAATTATTTTGGTTTTGATTTGTTTTGGTTGTAAGGTGAGCTTTAGAGATTATTATGGGAGTTTCTGAGAGTGCTTGAACTCGCTGGACTGAAGTGAAAATGTTCTCTGATAATGTACACTTTCTTTACTCTCATTTTGCACAATGAAAGTGTTATAGGTTAATTGGTTAACTTACAATGTTTTTATTAAATTCATATTAAATACAAAGTCAGTCTTATTAAAAATACTTTATGGTATGACCATATCTGGTACTTAAGTAAAAAGACTGATTTTTATGCAAAGTTAATAAATTACACTATTAGGCTACTTTACTGTAGAACTAACATATTCTGTAAAGGTGCAAAATGCATTTACTTGCACATTTTTGACAATCGAGATATTTCATGATATATTTTGGGAATATTTTGAAAAAAAAAATTATAAATTTTTTATTTTTATTCAAAATATACAAAAACAATAGACATCTTTAGTTTATTTGTTTTGTTTTTGTTGTTTTTGTTGTGACTTGTATTGGTTTTACTGGAAACTGTAATGAACCTTGTTGGTCTCTACTGGTAATTGGTTGCCTTTTATTGGTGGCTTGTTAAAACCAATAAATCCTAATGGAATATGTCCCAAAACACACTACAGAAAATCATTTTTAATGGTTTAAAAGGTTAAAACTTGATGGTTTTTGTTTTGGAAACTATTTAAATTTTCTATGATGGTTTTATTGTTTTTTGGGGGAGTTGGTGGAGGGGGGGTTCCAGTAGGGACCATGGTAGGGACATAAACCTGTATCATTTTGTGGCTGCTGTGTGCCACATGACAAGTAAATGGGACATTTCCGTAATGTTTTCTCTAACATTCAAATAAACAATAATAATAATAAAAAAAAAAAGTTTCTAAACATTTACATTTTGGACGTTCAAAGTACATTCAGAAATAACATTTTCATAACTTAATGAGAACGTTAACAAAAAAATTAAAAATAAAATAAAGCCCTAAATAAAAAATATGAATATTAAGTGTTTTTGTGTCAGATTCTTGAAGGTTAAAACAAATATTAAAAACCTGCAGAAATTAAGTACAGAAACATGATGCACCTACATCAGCCATGCATTATGTAACACTACTGGTCACTCTCACTGGTCAACACCAGCATAAACTGCATGTAATCAGATTATCTCCATCGCCACGGCTCTTGTTTCTGAGAAACGTGTAGGGAGTGCTTTGTAATCCACGATCACACATATGCAGATTAAACCTCTGAAGTGCTGAATAGTGCGGAAACCATCACAGCACCTACAGTTCTGTTATCTCTCCCTCTTTCGGGCCTATCAGACACAGACTGTTGGGTATAGATACACAATGATTAAGACAGCGTGTGCATGCAGAGTGGGTTACACAACTCCTTAAGCACCTCTGAGTAACTGATGTTAACACCTGTTGGTGTCTAGCACAATTTAAAGGACTAGACAGTTTTGCTGAAAAATCTACTCAACCCTCAGGCAATAATGATTTATTTCTTCATCACACATAATCCACACCACTCTGATAAAAACACCACATAATCCACACCACTCCAGTCATTCAGTTAACATTTTGTAGTGAAAAGTGCTGAAACTAATAAAAAAAAGCTATTGGAAAGAAATCCAACATTCGTCCATTATCCATAATGTTGTTTTTTTCCAGTGAAAAAGTTGCCTTGTCTGAATCAGGAGAGAAATATGACAACGAAAACAATCCAATACAGTTCTAAACAAATATGTCAGTGAATTTTAATGTGAGGAATAACAGGGAATGGACTTTTTTTATTTATTATTTTTATAATGGAGGAAGCGTTATTGTAGAATATGGGCTGTTATTTTGTCTGTAAGCGACAGTTTAAAGTTAAAACATCTTAATGATAGATTTGTTTATGACAAACACACAGATTTTCACTTCATAAGAGATTAATTGATGGACTGGAGTGGCATGGATTACTTGTGGATTATTGTTATGTCTTTATCAGCTGTTTGGACTCTCATTTTGACGGCACCCATTCACTGCAGAGGATCCATTTGTTGGGCAAGTGATGTAATGCTAAACTTCTTTAAATCTGTTCAGATGAAGAAACAAACTCAACTTCATCTTGGAGGGCTTAAGGGTGAGTGAATTTTCAGCAATTCAACATTTTTTGGTGAACTGTTTCTTTAATAGATCTAATGGTTGTGAATTATTACAAATTAACAATCAGCTCATTGTCATGGAATTATTTTTCATTATTTTGAAACTTAAGTTACTTTTTTACTCTTCACAAACTGCCACAAATGAATTCATTAGAAATTCCTTTATAATAGTCTAAAATGAACATGATGCTATACATTTAATTTCAGTGCTCACATGTTATGCATGAGGAGATATTGTGCAATCAGCTCCTGCGGATGAGCAGCAGATCACATCGTATGCAAGGTGTGTGTTCACTGAGCTAATCAGACGGCTAAATACCCGCTCACATATTTATATAGGATTACACACACACATTTACAGTGTCTAAAACAGCGCAAAGGAGAGCTGTCTCATATGGGTGCTTAGACTGGAAACCAAACCCTGGATTTTAACATTTTGGCTCTACAGTTTTTGCTTTTCAGGTCCAATTTGAAGAAATTTGACATTAAAACAGGAATATAACACATCATTTGAAAGGTAATATCCTTTTTTTGCAACTTACAAATATATATCCAGCAGATGTTATTTGCACCTCAGTATAAGTCAATTCTAATATACAGTTGGCATCCCAGATAGGCAGTGATGTATAGAGCAATATTTGCACCCTTGTACACATATGTGGATAATTATCCAAACTATTAATTTCATAGTCAACTGAATAATTATCCAAACTACAGCAAAGACTATCAGGGTGCAAATATCTTCACTGTGTTGGCGGCATTATTTAGAGGAATTATAAAAAAGTGTGGACATTCAACACTAAAGTTGAGTCCAAGATCAGGACACAAAGAAACAAACACAGGGGAAGAAGTGTAGATAGCTACCCTCTGATATTGTAGCTCCTAAATTTTTATTTTTGCAAATGCAAAATTTCATCTAGCACTGCAACAGGCCTTTAAATATGGACATGGGAGCAAACAGTCAGATATAAATTTAAATGCATCTATATAAACCACAAATAATCTGAGGAATCAAAAAGGAAAAAAAAAAAATATATATATATATATTATTTTCCAAATAATAAATACAACAATAAAAACTTGTACAAGAAATTATTACTATAACAACATAAATGATAATAGTAATAGTTTAATAATATTGTGATATTATAATATTACATTTAATTATTTAGAATAATAAAATATTATATAAATTATTAGTAATAATATTATCATAATAGAAATTACACATTTTTAAAATTTGTGTATATTTGTATGTATATATATATATATATATATATATATTTATTTACTGTATATAGACAGACAGACAGACAGACAGATAGATAGATAGATAGATAGATAGATAGATAAAATTTAAGATTTTACAGCAAAAAAATCTCTGTCAAAATGAATGGTAATCACCTGCAAAAAGCGCTCAATGTTAAAACCTGAAGTTCATAACTCAAATTTGAATGGTTGTCGCTCTCACAGATGTTTCCCTGGTCAGTAGTGTTTTCCCTGGAGCCGAAGGTTCCCGGCCAGCGCACTCCAGAGGAGCTGGTGACCAACACTTTGATGCTGGAGCTGGGTGCTATGGTGAAACGGACCGAGCGAATCCGGCTGGAGAAGGCAGCAGCAACTCGCAGACGCCGCAGCTCGTCCTCGGCAGACTACAGCTGGCTGGCCGGCCCTCAGCCACACGTCCCCTACGAGCTCACGCCAGGAGACGTGCTGGAACTGCAGGACCTCTGCGCTCAGGTCCCACCTCAACAGTGTGGGCCGGTAATTGTCAGGTAGGTATCAGGTATCAGGTGATTTTAGTACCCCAAGTAAAACTAAATGAAAATAAGAAATGTTTCCTTGGCAACTAGCTGAAATAAAATAAGATCTAGCAATGTTTTATTTCAGTTAATGCTTATTTTATTTTAACTGAGATTCTATTACACACTCTCTGGAAAAAAAAATGATATATATATTTTTACTAATTGTTTGAATTAATTTTTGTTTTTATATTTTCCTTTAAAATTCAGTTAAAAGTTTAAGTAATTTTTGTTGCATTTTTTCATTTTTAATAGTTTTAGTTTACATTTTTATTACATTTTAAACTTTAGTTTTGTTTTAGTACATTGTTAAACTTAATGAAAATGGGATGTCGTTGTGACTAGCTGAAATATATTTCAGTTATATTTCAGTTAACTAGTAATCAGAAATTGCTTGTAAATTTCACCATTAATTACAAAGAAATGGCTAGTAACACATTGAATTAAACATTACATTTTGAAGTAGAAAGACTAAACAGTATTTTTTTGTAAAAAGGTACTCCAATAACCTTTGCTTTACTAACTGTGAAAAATAATTCTTTACAACAAAGTTTGAATGAGTTTTTATTTTTAGATTTTCCTTTTTCCTTTTAATTTTGCTTATTTTAAATGTGTCCATAGTTTTTATTCATTCAGTTTTATTTTGAGTTATTTTAGTACATCAAGTTAAACTAAATTAAAATGAGAAGTGTTTCCTTGGCAACTAGCTGAAAGTTTTTCTCTTCTTTATACTTTCTTTTAGTTCTGTCAAGGATTATTTTATTTCATGTAACATGTTTCTTATGCTTTTAGTTTTGCATAAATAACCCTAGGTACTGACCAGTAAGAGGTATGGTGAGTCATGCAATAGATACTGATATTTGTTTTTTTGTTTGAAAGGTTCAGGAAACTAGTGTCAGAGTTTGAGCCTGAGGTGCAGGAGGTCCCCAAACTGTTCCGGGGCGTCCTAAGAAACTGCCTGGATGAGCTTCAAGGAGACGCAGAGCTCCAGGATCGGGCGAACCGTTGGGAAAAACAGCGCAGCAAGAGCCTCTCCTTCGTCACGTTTCGATCCAAGTTCCGCACCCTGAACCGTGGAAAGGGAAGCTTCGGGGGTTCCCGCAACAACCTGCAAGAGGAAAACACGTGGTCTGATGAAGATGAGGAAGCAGCCGAACAGGAGAAAACTGCCATGCGTACCAGGAAGGGACGGAGCCTCAGCATGCCAGAGATCACTCCTCTTGAGCAGGAGGCCCAGAGCTGAACAACTGGAAGACAAGATGAATAGAAAGACAGAGGAAAGAAGAATTTGAAAAGCTTGAAGGAAATGCAGCCTTCAAGGTGAGCTGCCAATGGAAGAAGAAGAAAAGAGAAGGTGGCAAAGAACAAGAGAAGTGAAGAAAAATCTGATTCTAGGAGACATCCTGAAAGACTAAAGCTTATGCTTTCAGATTGTAAGACAAACACTGTTAATTTGATAATCAAACCAAAGAACACTGGTATAGGCATATTTAGGACACATAACAGCCTTTTTTTTTTTTTTTTTTTACTTTCTAATGTGTGCTTAAATATTTTGAATATTTGGATGTAAATATAGATTTGAATATTTGGCATAAATGTGTGTATTTTCACAGTTCAATTCTTCTGTGAGGGTGAAGCTCACAAAATACATCAAGAGTATGACCAGGTCTTATTTCTTGAAGAAAAGAAAAAAAAATTAAAATAAGGGAACATAATATTTTGCTTATAAAAAGTGGTGGAAAAATTAAAAAATAATAATGTTTATATTTTACTGCAAATACACAATTGGTTAATTGTACACCATTTTATAGTTATATTATTTTTAAGCACTATAATTTCACCATAAATAAAATAATAATAAAACCATCAAAAGATGAAAAGTGCTGAATTATTAAAACAATGTCAGCTTAATTTCCATTATGCATTGTTTTCTTTTAATTTGGTGAAACATATTCTCACCATGTTTTTTAAGATTGGCTCCACAAACATTAGCCATAATCAGTTTCTCAGATGTGTTTTAATATGTACTGTTTGTCCTTACATTACAACAGTGTCCAGTTTATACAAGAGATGCAGACCGTTCAGCTAAAAAAAAGCCTGGAAACAAGAGTCTTCATAAAAAGTGTTCATTAAATATTACACTGTACATCGTTCATGAGTTTGATTTGAGATTATGTGGCGTGTGCGGGAGAAAGGAAGTCTGTGATTTACAAAATTAGAGAGTTTGACCTTGAAAACGCTGCTTCTAAATGAAGAAAACATCATCTCTGCCAGCTCCCTCTCCGGTTTCATTATTCACAGCATCGCAGCTTGAAGGAGCTGGTCTTCAGTTCTTTGTGCATGTGGCCAGTAGTTCATCAGGCCAAAGTTGCTCCACACAGATGAAAGAAACCAGTGAGTACCGATAGGTTTTAAATTTCATAGTACTGTACAAAACACTGGTCTTCATTCGCACCTTGTTTATTCCTGCACAAAGTAAAATCATAAGACCAGGCAACTTCCTCTAACCCCTCTTTGTGTATTTGGCAGAATCAAACTCAAAGAAAAAAAGGAAAAGAAAAAGAACCTGAAAGTTTCTAAACCGTATATAATATTACAGACCCCATATTTACAAGGCCTGAAATCAGACGGCCTTAACACTAGAAGGGAGAATCTCATGAAAGTGTCAGACTTCTATTTCACCACCCAAAAAGGAAAATGTAGTCTATTTTTTTGCATTGTGGCATTATTTTAATACTAAGCACAATTCCCTCCAAAATTCCCATGAATGTTGATAAATTTATAAATTCAATTATAAATGTATTTGCACATTTATAAGAACATTGGTAAGAATTTAATTTATACTGTAATTAATAACTAAAAAGATCACGTTAGATATAGTGATTAGCGTTATCATACAGCAATTATTTCACATTACATATAAGAACTTATTTTCATGAAAAAATGCCATAATGGTCCTAAAACAGACATCACTTTTTCAAAATATAATTAATTATAAAAATACAATTATAAATTAATTATAAATCATTTTTCCCTTGCAATTTTTGGGGTGAAATATAACTCTGATATTTCTTTGTTAGAGATTCACCCATAAATGGCAAATAATTGCATGTCTTTGATATAAAAACACATTAATAAAGATTAATGGGGGAATTATTATTATCAGGCTTATTTTACGAGGAGAATCAGGTCTCATTTAATTTACTGTAAAAATGTTATAGCTGATTACTGACAACACTGCGAAAAAAACTAAACCAGTTTGGAGAATCAAACCACTTGGGAAAAAGCCTTCTCTTTTAATATGCGATTATTAATAAGAAACGAAGGCTTGAATATTAATGCAGATGTAGATGAAGCTTAAAGAGAACAAAGTGAATCAGAACACCCTCCTCTCTATTTAAATACACAGCAAATCTCCACCTTCATCAGCATCTCCATCATCCTCCATCTCTCTCCAGAGTAAGAGAGTGACAGAATTAACATCTGACTCAAGATACTCTGACTAACCCACTAATGAGCATCAGAACCCCCCCCAAACCCCGCCCCCCGGCCCAACCCAAAGAGTCCAGTCCACTTGTGATTTTGCACATTCGCCCATAAGTCCATTGCCTGTGGACTTAAGTCCATTAGTCCATCCTCCCTCCTTCAAACCCTTTGGCTCCATTTTCATCCCTCCTTATGCTCGGGGTCGATCCTTCTCAGGCGAGGAAGACCACAAAGATGATAAAGAAGATGATGAGAACAAGGAATATCTTGATCATGAGCCAGCGATTGGAGGAGACGGACTGGAAGTACTTCAGTATCTCAGTGTGGGCCATTTCCACATTCAGCTGGGTGTCCTCCACATTGGCATCGATCCTGGTCATCAACAGAATCAGACAGTGAATATGACTTTACAGTCTTTGACAACAACTATACAACTACATCATGATTAAATCAATCTTAATAAATGTTTTTACTTTTTTCACAAATGCACACAAGAGCATGCATTTTTACTTTTATTTCATGAAATCATCACCTTTTGAAGTGTCACAATCACATTAAGCTATATCGTGCCTACTGTTTTTGTCTTCCCCAAATATAAGATCTCTTAAAATTATAATTAATACTTCTGTTATACTATTTAAGATATTTTTATGATCTTAACTTGGGGAAAAAAATTTAAGACTTTTTATTAGCACAAGTACACCTAAATACATTTTTGACAGTTTGCACACATCAACTTTTGGTCAAAAATGCAAAAATTACATCGATGCTGACTTGAAAAAGTACTACTCTGACTGTAAGTGCTTGTGTGTGGTTTGTACAGCATGTACTGTTGAGTCTGTGGTTTTGCAGTATCTTGATTCATGTGGTGTGTATGCATTTGTGTGGTTGTCTGACCTCTGAACCGTCTCTTCCTGCTCTTTGACCATGTGCGCCAACTGCTGAAAGATGGAGCCCAACTCCACAATGGTGCTCTCAATGTTCTGCATGGTATCCGCTCGGCTCTGTATATACGAGTCCTACGTAAACATAAAAATGATTTTTGATGAAAACATCATTTATCATACATGCAAACCTTCAGCTACAAGCAGCAGCCTAGACTACACTCCATTCCATATTTCTGAGGGACTGATACCTGTTCATCGATGAGCTGCAGCTGCAGAGGGTTTGCTCTAGAGTCCATATCGATGGCCACCTCTCCTCCAAGACTCCTGGACTCATCCTGCATCAGAACTGAGCTGTCTGCCAGAGCCAAGAAATGAAAAAGACTATTAAATACAAAATAAAGACACCAAGTGTGCATACAAAACCATAAATAATTTGAGGAATGTGACAAGGTGAATAATTCTGATTTTCAAATAACAAAACAAACAAAAAAAAAAAACTATCAAAATATTAAATATATAGTTTATAATAATAATAATAATAATATACCTAGAATTACAAATATAGTAATAACATTAATAATAGTATAATAAAACATTATAATAATTATAATAAATTCAACAAATAAGTTCAATAAAGGTGCAAATTGTTATTTCAAAAATTCTGCACGAGAAACTTGCTATTCATACTATATATTAACTAGCCATAAAGCATTATAGCTTGACTCAGTAAAATGAACTAACTGAAATTAAAAACCACTAAATGAAAACAAAATGAAAATAACAGTGCTAAAGAGGTGGCATACTGAAGTTATTGGTGAGCAGAGGAGAGGCCGAGACGGGGGCCTGGGAGAAATGCTCTCTTCTGCTGCGCTGCTGCTTCAGATTCTAAACACACAACAGGACAGATATGCCTCAGTTAAAACAATTAAGTATCGTTCGCTCATTACAACTGAACTAAATGTTATTTAAACAAAAAACGGACATGGAACTAGTTTGAAAATCAAAAAGAAAGAGAAGGTAGTTTCATAGGACCATGATGCACAGCAAGCACACTTTGTGTTGTTTTTGCTTTGCTAAGGCTATGATTAAATATTTAAAAGTCTAAAAACTGCTTGACACAGAATTGATGATGTTATAAAAGTGCAGCACTGATCATAAAAAAAAAAAAAAACACTCACCTCTGTTCTCACTTCCAGGACTGACTTGAAATCATTTGACATTGATGCCAGCTTGGACTGCAACACAAACATTTACAGATACGACTGTTTACAGCATGTACTATATTGCAGCAGGAAAATGAAAGGTGTGGTGGCAAGTCAAGTCATCTCATGTCAATCAAAACCAGATCAACCACCCCTACTGTCTAAAGCAAGCTTCCTGGAGAGTTTGGAATATCTGTGCACTAAAGGAACAGCAGATAGAAGATTGTACCTGCAGGGATACAACAATTGTGTTGGAATGTGTCTGGATGTGACGGCCATTTTGCCCACTGCGGGATCGTACGAGGTCTTGCAGCTGTGCTATCTGCTTATTCAGACTGTTGATGTCCTGAGGAGAGACACAGATAGAGAGATGTTATATATCAGATCAGTGCAAGAAGTTGCTCTTACACAGTATGCTGAAGGATTCTGGTAAACAGATACCAAGACTCCTACAGGCAACTACTACAAGCAAGTACTGAGATTCATATAAACAGGGGTGCACATAAGTGGTCCGCATGTGTGACCAAAATAAAAAATGAGCTGTGTAAGTAACTTCTGACAGCGCATTTGCGTACCAACATGATTGACAGCTGTTATGCAAAATTATCATTTTAGATTGACAAACTGTACTATATAAGATTTCTGTTCAAACTGAAAGCATAAATCTAGGCTATCCCATGCCGTTTTCAAAGCACAGTGCAAAACTTTGACATTCATTCACTGACGCTCTTTAATCAGCAGCAGCGCTAAATCCGGAAGCGCGTATAATTGCTTGCCAATGTTGTGCCGAAAATTGATTGTCTGCCAAAAACTGACTGCTGTCTGTAATCAATTTTTGGCAAGCGTAAAACTGCATTTTATGGGTTTTATTGATCATTTAAAGGCATTTCAACAGGTAAAATGGACTGCATGAGGTATGATCTGTCAAATATAACCCTCGAATGTAATCAAGTCATTTAGCTCATGCAGTTCTTTTTACCTGCGTAGAAAACGCAGTTTTACACTTTCCAAAAAGTGATTACAGACTCTACTTATTGGCAAGTGTAAAACAGCATTTTATGGGTTTTATTGGCCATTTAAAGGAATTTCAACAGGTAAAAAGGACTGAATGAGGTATGATCTATCAAATATAACAACCATGACAACACAGACATCACTAACCTGTTTAACAATGTATGTTAACTCCTCAATCTCCACTGCTTTATCATCGAACAAAGACTTCCTTTTGGCCACTAGGAGTAAAGGGGAGAATAAAAATTAATAATGACACAGAGCATACAGTGTACTTTAGAAATTGATAACTCAATCATATTAGACCTCAAAGTAAACTAGGGAACCACCAAATAATGGACAAGAGGAGCTTTAGAACTATTAAAATACAAATTTTTCCACCATAACAAAAGTCTACTAAGACAAGAAATAAGAGCACCCTTAAATCTATTTAGTATTACTGACATGTTACTTACAAATTGTAAGCTTTTCAAGCTTGGCAAATGTGTTGCTCAAGTCTTTCCCAATTCTCCTGTTACAGAAAAACAAAACAAGATTTCAGGGGGGCAACGTTTCAAGGAAGCAGGACAACGCTTCAGTTTCACTGAAGTGATAAAAAAATAAAAACAGTGGGCAAAGACCAAATTGGATGGATCTGAACTCTTACTTGGCCATAAGAGTGAAGTCACTGCGCTGTTTGAGGGCATTAATGGCAGGTTTATTTTGAGTCCCATTCTAAAAAGACAGAAGAAGAAATATTTTTACATGTACCAAATTTTATTTCATCTCATAGATTAAATTAAAAGAATAATTCAGTCAAAAATGAAATTTTGCTGAAAGTTTACTCACCCTCATACCATTCAAAATGTAAACGAGTTTATTTCTTTATCAGAACAAATTTGGAGAAATTTAGCATTACATCACTTGCTCACCAATTCAGAACCTGAAAGTTATTATTATTATTGTTGAACTAAACTGAAAAAAAAACAAAACAAAAAAAAAAATTTATATATATATATATAATATATATATATATATATATATATATATATATATATATATATATATATATATATATATATATATATATATATATATATATATATATTGGGTGGAGTCAGAATGAAAGTTCAAACAGCTGATAATCTGGTTTTTGACTGTTATTCGGAGAGTAGCCATTCACTGCAGAGGATCCATTGGTGAGCACGTGATGTACAGTGGGGAAAATATTTAATTGATCCCCTGTTTATTTTGTAAGTTTGCCCACTTACAAAGAAATGAAGGATCTGTAATTTTTACAGTAGGTTTATTTTTAACATTAGAATATCAACCAAAAAATCCAGAAAAAAAAAACACATTATATAAAGGTTAGACATTGATTTGCATTTTAGTGAGTGAAATATGCATTTGATACCAAAGCAAAACATGACTTAGTACTTTGGTGAAAACCCTTGTTGGCAAGCACAGAGGTAAGATGTTTTTTGTAGTTGGTCACCAGGTTTGCACACATCTCAGGAGGGATTTTGATCCACTCCTCTTTACAGATTCTCTCTAAATCCGTTTCTTGGCTGTCGTTTGGCAACTCAAAGTGTCAGCTCCCACCACAGATTTTCTATAGAATTGAGGTCTGGAGACTGGCTAGATCACTCCACGACCTTAATGTGCTTCTTCTTGAGCCACTCCTTTGTTGCCTTGGCGGTATGTTTCGGGTCATTGTCATGCTGGAAGACCCATCCATGACCCATCTGGCTGAGGGAAGGAGGTTCTCGTCAAAGATTTTACAGTACATGGCCCCGTCCATTTACCCCTCAATGCAGTGAAGTCGTCCTGTACCCTTAGCTAAAAACCACCCCAAAGCATAATGTTTCCACCTCCGTGCCTGACTGTAGGGATGGTGTTCTTGGAGTCATAGTCAGCATTTCTCTGCCTCCAAACACGGCGAGTCAAGTTAATGACAAAGAGCTCAATTTTGGTCTCATCTGACCACAGCATTTTCTCCCAAGCCTTCTCTGAATCATTTAGATGTTCTTTGGCAAACTTTAAACAGGCCTGTTCATGTGCCTTCTTGAGCAGGGGACCTTGCAGGCGCGGCAGGATTTCAGTCCATTGCGGTGTGGTGTGTTACCAATGTTTTGTTTGGTGACTGTGGTCCAAACTGCCTTAAGATCATTAACAAGCTCCTCCAGTGTAGTTCGGGGCTGATCCCTCACCTTTCTCATGATCATCCTTACCTCATGAGGTGGGATCTTGCATGCATGGAGCTTCAGACAGAGGCCGATTGATGGTTGTTTTATATTTCTTCCATTTCTGAATAATCACACAGACTGTTGTCTCTTTCTCACCAAGCTTCTTGCTGATGGTCTTGTAGCCTAATCAAGCCTTGTGCAGATCTACAATCTTGTCTCTGACATCCTTTGACAGCTCTTTGGTCTTGCCATTGGTGGGAGAGGTTGGAATGGAAGACACAGATTGTGTGGACAGATGTCTTATACACCTAACAAGCAGACATTAGGAGTAACTTCTTAAAGTGGACAGACTAATCTTTGTTCCACATGGGCACATAACCAATCTGTGGGAGCCAGAATTCTTGCTGGTTGGTAGGGGATCAAATACTCATTTCACTCACTGAAATTCAAATCAATTTCTAACCTTTATATAATGTGTTTTTTCTGTATTTTTTTGGTTGATATTCTGTCTCTATATGTTAAAATAAACCTACCATAAAAATTAAAGACCCTTCATATCTTTGAATGTGGGCAAACTTACAAAAATCAGCAGTGGATCAAAAAAATATGCTACTTTTTATAACTCTTTTTCAAAGATTTTCCAAAAAAAGAAAAGTAAAACATCTTGTATGGCCTTAAGGTGAGTAAATTGAGCCAATAACAGAGAGTGTAACATAAAAACTACAAATATAATGACAAATTTGCTTGCATGAAACAGAAAAGGAGATCTTGGGAAGATAGCTTTTCTTTTTCTTCTTTTTTTTTCAATTCAAGGAAAGTGTATGGGGATTTATACTGCTTTTATATAGCTTGCATAGTGCCTTTTTAGAGCTTAGTAGCATAAATCACCATTTACTTTTGATACATGAAAAGAGCAGCTCACTTTCTGCCTAGTATAAATTGTTTTTCATGACCAAAAGAAAAGGGTCAGCAAATCATGACAGAGTATTCATTGGTTGGGTGAATTTTAAAAACTTTAATGTATATTATATCCTCTAAAATAACATTTAATAAGCAACACATAGTTTAAGCATCTGTGGAAACCACACTGCATTGAGTATTCAATATCCTTTGTGTGACACCATAGCTGCAAATGTATTTAATATTGTCATACCTGTAACTGTCTCCCCTGCAGTGACTTACAAGCCGACTGGAACTCAAGTGTGCGGTCCCGACACGTCATAATAATGCTGCAGAACCTCCTTCCCTCAGCGGTATCAGGATGTGTATATGTGACAGTGAATCTGAAGTGATCCGGCTGCTGTGAAACTCTCTGTTGGGGCCTTTATGAAGCCAAAGCAGACACTTCAGACTTGAGATGTTACTAAAAGCTTGAAAGTGCTGACTGTTGTCCAGCGACTCCGCACATCATCTGAGGATCACAGAATCAATCGATCAATCACCTGAACTTTGATTGTCATTGCTGAGAAGAGACTAAACAATGTTCTAGGAAGTACTTACACACTTGAGAATACTAGAAATACTGCTGCGTTTGATAACAAAGTAACAAACCTAATTGCTACAAATAATGCAACAATGATTTTCAACCACTTGGTGTCAATACAATTCTCTAGGCACATGGTGGCTGTGAATCCGGGGAAAATAAGTAGGTAAACACTCTGGTCTGGATGTCACTCCCACATCCAGTAATAGTTGACAAATATACTGATCACAACACCTCAGCTCAACCTTCTTTATAAACTGAATAAGGAAACCCACTCTAGACAATGTGTACAGATAACCGGCCCATCAGTCATCTGCGCAGGGAGGTACGTTAACTTAAACTGAACTCGGATTTTACCGGCCACCTAGAATATTCTGGCTTCACAGATTGACGTGTAACGTAATAACAAAAATCAATGAAGGAAACTCATTCTTCGCGCAGATATATTACAAGCTTTTCCTTGCATGCTTTAAAGACTAATCCTATCTTTGAAGGTGTTTACAGGTTTGTTTATGTCAGTACAGCCTCTGACGCCGTCTTCGGTCCAGCAGTTGTTACGCAGTTCTCTGAGCGCTAAATGGCCCGAAACTCGACAACTTCCGTCTTAATTTAAACCATAATCACTCCAGCTGAGCCTAAACCACAAGTTAAGACATTCGTGACATCGTTTATAATCGTTTACTCACGGTAACTGTATCATTTCGTCGTTTTTTTTCCAGTATTCCCGGCTTGTCGACGATACGGAGGTCGGGGTTTCACTTCAGTCCTTACCGCTTCCGGTGTGCGTAACGTCACTGCCACGTCCACGAATGCGCACGCTCACTGCCATTCACCGAGAGCGTGACTTGTGACGCAGATGATCAGTTTCGATCGATGTGCTTTTTCTTCTTCTTCTTCTTTTGTTTTTATTGGCGGGTGGCAAACAGCTTTCGGGTGCATTCGTGCGATGTGCATTAAAGATGTTAGTGTAAATTTCTTAGAATCTTGAAACTTTATTTTATTTTCTAATTTTACATAATATTTAATTAGCATGTCGTTTTTACGTTTTCTGTTTACTTTTCACTGTATAAATTAAGTTTTAGACTTTTTTTGTTTAAAATAGTTTTGTAGTTCTAGTTTTAGTATTCTTAGGGCTGCCATTTAACACAGTGAATGTTTTTTAACAACAATAACAATATTATTATTATTATTAATATTTTCATTATTTAATATATAATTAATAATATAATTATTATTATTATTATTATTATTATTATTATTATTATAAATTCACTTCATGCTCAACCACAGGTCATCTGTGTTTTAAAATAATTAATTAAAACTAAAATAACTTATATTTAAAATAGTGTTGGAGCCATATAATTTTTTTTTTTTTTAGTTGGTCCGACTGTTTATTCTCATTCTTATTTAACAAAATAATAATAACAATAATAATTATTATTATAATTATTATTATTACTGTTTTTTATTTATATAAATATATATTTTATTTTGTTAAAGTGCATTTTATGGCGAATATTCGTGGTTTATAGACATACAACAATTTTATTATCAAATTTATTGAAGGTAACGCTTCAAAGCGCTACACGACCGGCAGATGTCGCCAAAAAATAAAAATAAAAAAAAAATAGAGAAACTTTGAAACAATGAAATGAATAATTTTGAGGTGAATATGATTTTAAAGATTAAAAGACTGCTTATGCACACTGATTAAAACTGCAATAAGACTTGGCCGTAGTACACACATCACCAAGCCAAATGTCACTGGTCAAAAGTGCTTTTGAAACATAATTGTGAACAAAGCAAGCACGCACTCATTAGTTTTTATGATTGGGACGTTTCTTTGACTTTTATTGTTTTATTTTCTATCCCTAACCCTACACTTAACCTTAAATAAACATATTAAGGTTTTCATCGAAACATTAAGCATGTTTCCTAATCCATTTTTAACCTTGGCTTATTCCCACAATGTAGATCATTTTAGATTTTACTATCCTGATGTGAACACACATACATATTCTCAGCGATTTAACATGAAGCAGCATGTAACCTGTTTGATGTCCTCTCAGCATAAGAGCTTTTTGTGCTCCTTATCTCTTTTGTGCAGATCAGCCCAATTCACTTTAAATCCAGCAAACCCTGGAATTTATCACAGGATCTGCATTATTTTGGACTGAGATGGATGACAGTTTTTTTTCAGCCCATTTCAGTAGTATCAGTGCTCCCTCAGAGCAGAAATTCTCATAAAAACACATGAGAAACCACTTTTAATGACCTAAATGTGAAGGTTTACATTTTTCTCTTTGCTGACACATACACACAGGCTGAGCTCAGACAACGTTGTCGTCTCTGCCAGATAACATCACAACGCACACATATTCACGCTGTCCAGATAGCATCCAGGCCTGCTAGAACACAGCTGCTTCAACAAAGAGACGCAAGGAAAACACGACTGATGTTTTATCATTAGTGCCACTTTGGGCACCAACACACTCACAGGTGCAAGAGCTGGAAAACAACACGGGACTGTGTGTTTTTAGCTGGAAATGAAAAAAGTGGTGAGCCTGACAGCGGAAGAGGGTGGCCCTGGAAAATATCAGTTTTATATTGCCTATAAGAATAGAGGGAGGAAAGGGAGAGAAAGTGGCACAGAAAATGTATTCCATCTTCTGGATGGATGAGTCACTCCCTCTCCCGTTTTTCGTAATCTTGTGGGTGGGCTGCTAAATTTAGTGCTGGCGCTGAGCCCTGACAGACAGATAGGCCAGCATCAGCCTCAAAATGAGTCTTCACACACTCTAAGCAAAAAAAAACACATTTGGAAAAGCATTGAATTTGTACATATATCCACTCAGACTGACTGCTGTGTACACACACACACACACACACACACACACACAAACACGACCTTACTGCATCAAGCACAGTCATCAAACATTTTGTGAAATATTTATATGAGAACTCGGCACTCCAGTGTACTGCAGGTGATGTGATGGAGAGGATGTTCTATTTTGATAATGTCACTGGAATCAGATGTCTGGCTCTATTAATACAAAATCCCATTTGAGAGTGTGATAAAGGGACCAGATAGTGAATAAAAGCACCACTCAGCATGATAAAATTTGACCTTTACAAAACTGTCAGCAAGCACAGGCCAATAAAAACCCTTGTTTGAGTCTATAACACAGCAGAACATGTTTAATTCATGAATGGAGTCTCATAAAAACTTTTATTTACATTTTTTATAGTCCAAATAGAAAATGAGGGCTATTTTAGGAATTTTGGTTAATTGTGATTACATTTAAAGACATTTTAATAATAATAATAATACATTAAAAAAAAAAGATCTTATTGGTCAAAAAATAGGCCTTGTTTTCTAGAGCAGTGCATTGATTATTATTATCATTATTATATTTCGAATTCACTGCAAAATTAAAAGAGTATATATCAAAATTAGAAAATGAAGCCTATTTTAGGATTTGGTTCACTGTCATAAAATGTAAAGAAAATTGATTAATAACAATAATAATTTATTATTATTAATATATATAAGTAGCATAGTAATAGTAGTAGTATTAAAAATAATCATCATCACTATCATCAAATATAACATTTTAAAATGAATAGAACAAATGTGCAGAAAAATGTTAATGGTTATAAAAGCAGGCTTCATTTTGTTTATTTTTTATTTTATTTTATTTTGTGGAATGTGAGCCAGACATTTCTTTGTGAGAAGGATTGATTCACTGGTAGCGCTGCATGTATTTTTAGAGGCATATTACTGGCTGTATCACTCCTGTTAAAGGCCTAGAGAACACAAAGAGAGAATAAAACAAGTATCCGTGAATCATCAGACAGGAGATGTCAGGTAAGGCTTGTGCTGTTCTACAGGCGCTGGGCTGGTGGCATTAGCATTAGCAGTAAGCAGTGTGTGTGTGTGTGTGTGTCTGACTCAGCAGAAGTCAAGCGAGAGGAGGGAGAGGGATAATATTATTTCTCACATCATTACAGTGCTGGCAGCACTTTGCTCCCAGACTCCCAAACCCAGGTGATAATTATCACAATATTTCTCTTTCATTACCGTTAAACGGCAGGAAAAGAGAATGTGGGGGGGGGGGGGGGGGGCACAAAACAGGGAGGCTGAAATAAGAATAAAACAGAGACTAAAGGAAATATGTGCATTCCCTACAGAAAAGTACTGTTGAATTATCATGGTATAGTGATGGTATCAGATGGTAATACTATAGTATTTCGATATGCATAGGCCTATACAATGGTACTGAAAGATTACTATACACATATACCATATTTACATGATACTTCAAGGTCAAGGTCTTCTTCAAATCATGTTACACGTCCAGTTATAGACCATATTTCCACAACAGATTCAATCTCACAACATGTCCAGGTCACATTTCACCATAAAAATGAAGTCTATTTTTAGGACCATTAAGATTTTTTGCACTATAAACATTATTTTATCCACAATTTCCATATTTTCTAACTGAAATCACATTACCATGATAAATATTACTTAACATGAGTAATCATATACAATACAAGACAGTACAACAACTGCAATAATGTATAAATAAATTGCATTTTATATATATATATATATATATATATATATATATATATATATATATATATAGTATATATATTTGTTTGCAATTTAGTCATGAGCCATGTACTTCATTGTTATGAAAATAATGCAAAAAAAAAAATCTATATAAAGCATTGAGATTTTTCTTTTGATTAAAAAATATATATATTTTGAAAGAACTTTGCTTTGAAAAATGACCCAGACATGTTTTTAAAAAGGTTTTGTGAGATTCACCCAGTAATACTGCAGCACTTTTGCAAGTGACACTTCAGAATTACCAAATCATCACAAATCTATCTCAAAAATAAGACATCTCACTTTATTTATATTAATATATAGCACATTGCTTTATGGCTGTAGTGTTTTGTATATACTGTATGTGTGATCAGACCTACGTTTGAATTTGTACACTTACACACATTGTAGACAGAGCAGAGCAGAGCAGGTTATGTCTCTCTGTAACAAATATTATACACACGTCCACACACAGGAGAATCGGGCACAGATGGTATAGCAGCAATAACCATTATAATTACGTTCAAACAGACACTCAAAGCTTATATCGTGTATAGACTGTGGTACAGATTGGGTTCTGTTGGGTCTTGATCTACCTGGATACATAAGGACAAATACGGTTCTATGCACAAATTCTCAGAACAAAGATAGTTACGTTTACTTTACAGACACAGAGGTAGTTGATGCATGTTATACTGATGAGAGAGAAAATGCTACGTTTATAGCATGGGATATTTCACAGCGGCATTAAGAAAGTAATCACAGACGGGGAAACAGGACGGCATATTGACTGGTTCACACAGAAAAGAAAAGTCAACATGAACTCAAAATCAACCCTATTTACTTGCGTTTGCACATTCCTGCTCTTACTGTACATGCTTGTCATTCTAAAGAAAATAATATTTCAGTCTTTCTTCTTCAAAATTTCACATTAAATTCATATTGTTAGTTGCCATTTCTTTGCAATTGTTTTGACATATACTAGGAATTGTTTCAAAGTAAATCCTGCAACAGTTTTTTTCAGTTCACCATCCAAACAACTGCCAATACTGTATATAAAGTTAAGTGCCCCCCTACATATTTTTCTCACTGAATACTAGTTTCACTAAAAATACATCATATATAGAAGTAAAATGGGTTGCAAATGACATTTCATGTTGACTTCAACAAAGATCAGTAGCTCGGGAATATCTAATATCTGGGTAGTCTGGAGAGTGAAAGGGTGCTGAGGGATCCTAATAATTTACATTATTGCAGATAATGACTAAACAAATAATCTGAGAAATCACTTAAAGTGAGGTCAGCCTTGCTCTTGAAAATCATATTTCATTCAATAATGCTACATATATGGTGGAAAGAAGTGTTTGGTTAAATGATCACCATTTAAAAAATAAAATAAAAAAAGTGATTCTTTCATGTTCGCAGCCTCTGACATTGATGGAAACTAACAATCCTCAACATCGACTGACAGCTATATTATCTGAGCTGTATGAAATCAGCCAATAATACTGAATATTCTTGAATCATCAGTTACAGCAGATTAAATGTCCCAAAAGAAACATTATGCAAAGCATAATACAAAATGCATTTCAATATAAAAAAATAAATACATCATAGTCTCAACCCCATGAGATGATTAAGACTGACTTAACTTTCTCAGAGCTTCTTTAGTCAAATTCAACACGCGGTCAGCCACCCAGCCCGACTCGATTAACAGAGATACACAAAACAAAACATTCTTTAAAACAAAATAGACTACAATAACATTAGTATTCTTTACAAAACGAATAAGATAAAATAAACTCTTCTTTCAGTATCAACACAGAAAAGTTTATATTTTCCATGCCTGCATTTGTATGTGTACGCATGACTGTGTGTGTGTGTGTGTGTGTGTGTGTGTGTGTGAGGGAGAAAGAATGAAAAAAAGAGACAGATGCAAAAGTGGAAAGGGATAAAGAACGAGATGAAAAATGAGTGTGATCGGGGGTGTGATCGGGAGAGAGAAGACTTGTGTTTGGTGAGCACCAATGGAATATAGCCAGGCTTCTATACCATTGGCATTCCTCTCACTGGCTAGCCAGTGGGAAAAAGCTTTCAATTCCCAAAGGAAGGAACCGAACAAAAAGCAAATCAAACAAACACAAAAAGACTCATTGATACAGTCTGTGAAACCACATTAAGGACTTATAGAGGCCAGGAATAAATTAGGATAAATGCACAGATCCTTATTATGCACAATTCAGACCACACAGACACCCATCGATCCGTCTAATTGACCCATCCATCCATTTATCTCATGAGAGGGTCAGAGGAGATGTCGGGATGTTCTCAGGATGAGATACTCTGTTTGTGTAGTGAAACACTTGAGTTCTCTCAACATTGCAGGTCTGTCAACATCCATCCCATCAAAAATTCTCCACTTTAAGTAGTTTGGTAGAAAAAAGACTCCTTCCTTATTTAGTTTTCCCTTTGAAAGTTCTCAGCGCACTCGTCATCCTTAGCGTCTCACTAGCAGAGTGTCCGTGCCTATGAGGATCCACTGAAGCTGAACAGAATCCCAAAAATGGTTTTGGATAAAGCTCAGTGAGAACTCTATGGTTTACTTTTAGAGCACTGAATATTCCAGCGATACGCTTGAACCACTCAATGTCCATAATACAGTGTCAAATGGTTAAAGGTGCTCTGAAGTTTGGATCATAATGGCAAAAAGCTTCAACAACAGGATCTGATGATATTCCATACACACAGCACAGACATGGATAAACAGTGCAGGAGGAATGAATATGGATCTAATACTGCCGTAATGGTGTGGGGGACACAGCCAGATGGACCAGGGGGAGGGTTTGTGGTTTGTTCCTGAACGCAAACCCTCTTTTTTGGATGAGACCCAAACTTCAGAGTCCATGACAAAAGAATAAGCAAACCTTTGACCTCCTCAAAGCTGTGCAAAGTTTGATCGGTGGATTATACGGGTGGTTTGATTTCTCTATTCGCTTTGGGTTTCACATCTGAAGGAGAATGAGAAGAGGAAAGAGATTACTCATGTTAAAAATACTGAGCAACACTTACTTGAAGCCTTTGATAAACAATTGTAACCGCAAGATAATGCATTAAAATACTCAAACTACCGTTCAAAAGTAAGGACGTTCAAAAGTAACATTTGAAAATGTTTTTGAAAGAAGTATATTATGTTCACTAAGGTTGCATTTATTTGATCGAAAATACAGCAAAAACACTGATTTGATTACAATTTAATATTATTGCAATTGAAATTAACTGTATTATATTAAAATGTTATTTATTCCTTTGATGGTAAATCATTACTCCATAGTGTCCTTCAGAAATCATTCTAACATGCTGATTTGCTGCTCAAGAAACATTTCTTATTATTAACAATGTTAAAAACAGTTGTGCTGCTTAATATTTTATGTGGATACTGTTAATTTTGTTATAATTTAAAATCCCTAAGAAATGGCTAGACATTCTCATTCTAAACAAAATTTGATTGTATAAAAACTTACAGAGATAAAAAGCAGTGAGATAACCTTAAACCTAAACTCAAACACTTTTGATAAATTTAATGCATTCTTGCTGAATAAAATAATTAATTTATAATAATTCATTATATAATTTAAAAAGTCCCAAACGACTGGCTTGGCATTTTCATTTTAAACAGAATTTGACTGTATAAAAAAAAAATCAGTATTTCACTGTATAGAAAAAGTAAATCATTATTTTAATTCATTTTACTAGAAAAGAAAGATCAAACTGTGAAAAATAAAAACATTTTGATAACGTGGATTGCACTAGCATAAGAGATAACCTTAAACCTAACAAACACAGACTAAAAATGATATCAAATTCTTTTTCTTTTCTGCTTGTTCTTTTCTTTTCGGGTCACTGATGGAGAAACACTTTCTTGTGCAATAAACTCCCAAATGAAGGTCTATTTTTAGTACAATGAGCTACATTTGAATAAGTTTGTGTGTGTGTGTGTGTGTGTGTTTACCGGCAGCTGTGCTGGTTAAGTGTCTTCCCTCTCTTTGTACAGCTCATCTCCTTCAAACTACACCTGCATTCACAAGAGGGAGGCTGTGATGTCATCCTGCGGGTGGGGCACGGCGGACACGCCTCTCTGACAGGTGGTGGAGGGGCGGAGCTAGGTGGTAGAGTGGGAAGGGGAGGAGGAGGGGGTGTAGTTGGCACGAGAGTCCTGTTGGCAAGAGAAGACAAAAAAATCAGCTGTTGGTGAGAAATAAAGAGTGCATGACCTTCACATGCCTTAAAGGAACATTAATATATACCAAATATAAACATTTTGTTATTATTTATTATGTGTTAAACTTAGAAAAGGTACAATAGCTTTCAAAAGGCATGGATATGTACTATTTTGGTACTACAGTATGTACCTTTATGGTACTAATGTGCACCTTTTAGGGGTAAATACTGTACAAAGGTGAACATTTTGAAAAGGTACCACCCCACTGATGGCTTTTGTTCCTTTTTTCTGAGCATGCAGTTAACATAAAATATAATTCTAAAGGGTGAAAATATGTAAATTATGACAAAATTTCTTTTTTGGGGGGAGGGGGGGCTATTATTTGAGTTCAGTTTAAAGTGGTGAAAACTGTGAAAAGGTCCTAAAGTTATGAGGAATTTTAAAATAGTAAGAAAAGCCTCCAAGTAATTGAGTAACACAATTCTGATTATAATACTGATTCTGACAAATCCAGCTCCAAGAGAATTATGTAAAACCGTTACAATGGACAAAGAGCATGTCGGTCCTTGCAATCATTAACTTTGCAAAACCAGACCCAAGCCTGCATCTCCACATTAGACTTGAAATTAAATTCAGTAGCAAGCACTAAAAGACCCATAATGCATTCTGATCATGCACCAGCCCTGATCTTCTTTTTGGACGGCACCACAGATATACTCTGGATAGTGTCTGTGGCCGCCAGTTCTTTGATGACTCATTTGTGATATCTCTGATGGGATGGTGGGCTGATGGGGCTGTTTTTGCCATCTCCCCTTTTTCTTTTTTAAACTAAACCAAAACTGGAGAGCAGTGTATAACTGAGAGTTAATTAAGAAAGAAAATCAATCTTTGTGTGGAAGTGGATTGAGAGGCTGATAGGGCCAGTGGAGGGGAGGCCGAGGAAAAGGGAGGGGCGTTCTGGCTGCCAAATTATTATGATTTTTTAATTGTTGCTGACTCCATCCATGGAGGAGTAGATGATGGATAGCAGGGAGGGAAAAACGGTCCAAAAGAAGTGGCCTCCACTTGCCCTCATCAAAAACCAATGTCGAAAAAGCGAAAGTAGAAAAGGAAGGAGAGGAACTGTTGAATTCTTTCCCTGACCAGAATTAATTAATTGTTGTCTGAGTAGAAGTCAATGTTGCATGACTAAACGTGCAATACGGCAAGTTTGAAAAAAGAGGGATTTCGAAGAAAATATTAAGCTCTGGTTGACCAGAAACTCATCCATGGGATTCATGTACACTGTTGCTTTAAAATAGGTTTTAATCTTTAATAATATTGATGGTAGTAAATAAATGAAGGCAAAGCAAAGTTTAATTGTTAAGCATCTTGCTAAACTGCTTCTATTAAATGTCCATCAACAGTAATTTCTACAATGGCAAAAAGGTACCAAAATGTAACATGGTATTCTTCTTTGAAGAAACTTAAAGTGGAAATTAAAATGCTATGGTAAATGAATATGGTAATCATTCCATCTTTTTTTTTCTTTTTTTCCAGTAAAAATATAAAACAGCCTCAAAATAAGATTAAATTGAGTACAATATCAATTTCTTTTTTTTCTTCTTGTTTTAAGCATAAACCTCATTACATTTTGTTATTCAGGATATTTATTTTCTGAAAACGTCCTAATTTTGTGCACAATTTTGCTTCTCATGTACATTTATCTTGTTTTAAGAACATTCAGATGTTTTTACTGGAAATTAAGAAGAAAAAACTGATTAGGAAATAATTTTTGTGTAACATCACAGTATTTTTTTTAAAAACAAATTATGAACTTACGGCTTTTTTCCTATGTGTTTCTTTCGTTTTGGTTTCCCCCTTTGTCGCTGTCTCCCTTTTCTTGTTGTCTGTGGGCCTTGCCTAAAAAAATTACAAAATATAATAAATAAAAACCAATAAAAATAGATAAATAAAGTACATCATCATGATTTAGTTTAGCTAAAATGTGTTTCCACAAACATCGTATGTCAACATAAAAAGTATTAAACTGCATTTTACATGTTTAATTAAGAGATTTAATTCGGAGAGTCTTGAGATGACTTCATTAAGTCTTAATTCTTGTGATCCTTTAGTTCTGGTCTCTCTGAGGCTCCTCAGGGGCCAGTGGACTAATTAAGCAATAAAATGAACGTTCTGTTCCGTTTCCCAACAAAGGAGGGTTCTAGGTTCTGACTCCCTTCCAACAGTGCAAGACGCACGCCAGCTAGACACAAGCACACACACACTCACACACATACACCAAAGCAACTGATTGAGTCTTTTAGAAGTCAGACATCTTTTTGTGCAAATTACAAATGCAGTGTTTTATGCCCTCTACAGACTGTGCGACTTCAGCGGTCTTATTACATTATTACAAACCACACTATGCGACATAGATCTATTATACTTGAGTACAATATGTACATATACTGTGCGATGATGACACATATCAAATCGGAAGCTATGATGCAAGTTAGTATAGAAAAATAAAATGTCATCAGCATGGTAAACAAATAGAGCAAGATAAATCACGCTTTGGCAATTGTGTTTTTTATGTATACTGAAGGGGAGGACAATAAATTCCTTTTGGAATCCCACCTACTGGTATTCCTTTTAGCTCTTTTCACCTCCATCGAATGTCGCATTGATCAGTACGTCTTTTCATGTTGCACTTTTATTGTAGATGAAGGTTGTAGCAGCAAGCAACAGGGAATTCCCTAACAGGGAACTTCTTTATTTTGTCCCATGCAAATCTGTTTTTTCTTTCTTTGATTCTTTTTCAAATGATCCTTTTCCAGAAATGTACCAAAAAAAAGTCACATTAAATGAACAGACACTGGCAATAAGGGGGAGAACTACTTGTAAATCAGGACCAAATTCATGCATTATGTCCCACTTAAAATTAATTAATTATTGCCTGCTCCCATCACAATTCTAAAACCACTATTGGTTTTAATTAGCAAATACTGATGTTAGGATACGCACTTGAATGTGGCTCAATCTTGAAATGAAACTGCCAAAAATAGTGGTGTAAATGTATATAATTAGTTGTTTGAACAAACCCGTAATACTAAATATAAAACTGCATCCCACACGGTTTGTGCAACAGACATAAATAATGCCTCAAATTGTTTGACTCACTGAGGAGAGGTGTGCAATTACTTTTCTAAGCATTCAGATATGTGTGGGGTTTTTTTTGCCTAGAGGATCTTGAACAGGACTATGAAAGAGATATTTAGAAAAAGCAGTAGCTGTTCTCTTTAACATAGGGTCAGTGTAAACTAGTATCAATAGCAGAACAGAGTGAACCACTTCTGCCTTTCACACACAATTAGCTTACCATGCAACCATCTCCATGGAGTTGGTGTGTGTGTGTGTGTGTGTGTGTGTGTGTGTGTGTGTGTGTGTGTGTGTGTGTGTGTGTGTGTGTGTGTGTGTGTGTGTGTGAGTGTGCAGTGGGGCAAAGGGAAGCGCAGGCAAATGCTGTTCACACTGCTGGTGAACCTTCACATCTCTCTCTCTCTCCCACACACACACACACACACACACAAATATACAATTTACCTGGTTGGCTGTGCTGCATAAAGATTTGCTTTTAGCCTGTAGGGAAAGACAGACCGTAAAAACCAAATGGTAATAAAATTGACAATTAATTATAATAACATTATTATATCATAGACACAAGGATATTCAAGTACTGTTATTTTTGCTCATATTTCATCGTTTTAAATAAACCCCTAGTGATAAGTATTAAACTTTGTCCATAATATTGTTTTTTTCCAGTGAAAAAGTCATCTTGTCTGAATCAAAAGATAAACAATCACACATCAATCATCATTGACAAGTGAAAACAGTCCAAGACCGTTCTAAACAAAAATGTCAGTGGATTTTGATATGAAAGGACAACAGGGGATGGACTTTTTCACTAGAGGAAGTGTTATGGATTATGGACTGGTATTGCTCCAGTATGTTTGTGTCAAGCTTTTAGCCTGGTTGTCGGATGAGAAAGAGATTAAATGTAGACGGAATAAATGCTTTAACTAGCAGCGGAGGACTATTATTCTGTTGCTCGGAACTGAAAAAGACATGATGACGGCAGAATTTGGCCCACACGTCGAAATCAAATATTCAAACTGGTTATCCATTTTCTACCCCCAACGTAAAAACAAAAAATCAAGGCGAATTCTTGTTTATTAATTTTTCTGAAGGAAAAAAGGAGCCATTTCCTCATGTTTCTGTTTTCAGTATTAAATAAAAAAAATTAATAAATGCAATTATGTACACGGATTGGCTTGGACTCTCATTCTGACAGCAACCATTCACTGCAGAGGATCCATTGGTGAGCAAGTGATGTATAATGCTAAATTTCTCCAAATCTGTTGCAATGAAATACAAACTCATCTACATCTTGGTTGACCTGAGGATAAGTACATTTTCAGCAAATGTTAATTTTCAGGTGAACTGCTTCTTAAAGCTATGACTTGGATCAGTAAGCAACCACCCAGAACATCCTGGTATCCATCCAAAATTCTTAAGCAACCACATAACAACCATACACAACATT
>NC_056585.1:11834553-11874553 GCF_018340385.1 Cyprinus carpio | reverse complement strand
AGAAAAAAGACAGATGAAAGATTAAAACACACATAATACACGCTAACACACAAACATACACACAGACACTCACAACTGTGATGAGGCAGGGCTGCTGGCGGTGGAGTCCGCTGTAGTGTAGCGCTGAGAGTGACTGCCGTATCCATCCTCACTCTCACTGGCAGGAGGATCAACCTCTGAGAGATACGGCCCCTCTCCGTCCCCATCGCCACACTCTTTCATCTCCATTCCTTCATCCACATCCACCTCACTGCCTCCATCCTCTTCCTTCAGCTCCTACGACATTTGAAGAAGGAATATTAAACAGAGTTACTAATTCATCCTTCAATTTAATCTGTGAGAGAAATGCAGGGGGTTATTAATAATTTATTATTAATTTACAACTTTAACACTGTTGCCGCAGGTTGTTTTTCATGTCCGCGGTTGAAGCGACACCAATAACACGATATTTTATCTCCCGAGAAGTTAATTTCACCTGGGAGCTCCTCTAAAAAACATGTACTTTATCTCCCGGAATGAGATTTTTAATGGGGGACCCCCCTCAAAATGCGATTGGGCTAGTTTTGAGCAGCATTTGGGCGTGTTTTGTTGTGAAAACCTGGCAACCTGCTTGACATGTTATATTTAAATGACTGTGAATTCAAATGATTTATAATGGACTAAGCTAAAAGTTTTTTTTCTTTCCAAACATATGTTATGAAAACATGTTAACAATATGAAATATTATTTCAATTTCAAATAACTCTTAGCTGATACCTTTGTATCTTTCGCCGAGGCTGAGCTATCCTCTGAGTCCAGACAGGGCATCACGGTCTCTGGCTGAACCCAGTCTTCCCCCTCACACTTCACGGCCAGAATCGGGGTTCTGTTCTCCTGCTGCTTTTCCTCCATCCCACCTTCTTCCTCTCCTTGCCTCTCGCCCTCTGTCTTAACCTCAGAGTCCTGGCTTTGCTCTGTATCAGGGGCAGCAGGCGCCACTGAGTCCCCGGTCACTTCGTCAACCGCTTCGGTTTCTGTAGCCTCCTCTAAAAGAACCTCCATTTCTCCCTGCACACCCGCAGGGTCAGGGCAGCTCTGCAGAACCGCTGGGGTAGGACTCTGCTGGACGATGGGCTCTGGTTCAGCTGCCTTAAAGGACTGTGACTCCCAAGGGCTGGTGAGGGAGTGGCCCCCGACCGCTGGGTCCTCACAGAGAGAGAGAGCCGCCTCCACCGCGGCTGCGTCCAAAACCTCCACGGGATCATCCACCTGAGACAGAAATATTTGAATACTTCATTTCAGATTTGGAAACAGAAAGGAAAAGCTTTTGAACTATTTTCTGTTTTAAGAGTTTATTATAAAAAATCATGGAAATCATCATGAAAGCGGTTGGTGGGTCAGAAAGTCAAATGGAACCCACTGACATCCGTGGTATTTTTTTCCATACTATGGAAGTAAATGGCTACCGTCAACTGTTTGGTTAGCAACATTCTTCAGAATATCTTCTTTTGCGCTCAACAGAAGAAAGAAACTCATACAGGTTTGGAACAACTTGAGGGTAAGTAAATGAGGACAGAATTTTTTTTACATTTTTGGGTGAACTATCCCTTTAACACTACATGAAGTAGCAACCAAGCGCACCATCACAACTGTCCACAGATTGTTGTATGCATGTCTGTGTGTGTATACCTTCTCCTCTATGATTGCAATAATGTCTCCCACTGTCTCCAGGTCCAGTTCGTGTGCCATGTATGACACCGACACCACTGTGTCCTCCTCCACCAGCTCGGACTCTTTCCCCTCCACCTCCGCCGGCGTGGATGACCCTGCCATTACTGCTTCTGCTCCAGAACCTTCAGCAATGGCTACAGCTCCTACACACAACAAGAAACACATCGCTTATAGTACTCTTTCATGCATGCTCTGAAGAAGTGCTGACTCTTTTTAAGAGAAAATAAAGTTTTTAAAGGGATACTTAACTCAAAAATGAAAGTTCTATCATCGTTTACTCACCCTTATCCTTGATCCAAACCAGTATAAGTTTCTTTCTTCTGTTGTACACAAAAGATATTTTGAAGAATGCTGGTAACCAAACAGTTTATGGTAAGCCACTGACTTCCACAGCACTGAAAAAAATTCAATGCTGTGGAATTCAACAGAAGTAAATATCTCATACAGTTTTGGAAAAACTGGAGGGAGTAAATGATGACAGAACTTTCATTTTTTGGTAAACCCTTTAAAGGCAGTTTTAAATTGTAATGAAGTTTCATTGTATCTCTTTTTCTTCCTGTATTTTGATTAAATATATGCACCATTGGTGAGCATAGGAAACTTCTTTCATAACATTAAAAAAAAAATTGTATTAACCGTTATTCTAAAATATAATCCAAGAACTCTTGCGCTGTCAGTGCAGTCTGAGTGATTTGTGATTGGATGAAGATGATGGGATGAACTACACATCACATGACACAAACAGACTGCCTGAGCAAAAACAAACTGACCGTTCTACAGAGAGAGCTGAAGAGAGGAAAACAGAGATCAGAGACCTGTTTTGGGCACAGAGAGGTGGTCCGGGGCTGGGGGGACCACTGTGGGGGGCTTAGGGGGATCAGCACTGACAGGTTGCTGCACTGGGGTGGCACTCTCCAACAGACGAGATAACGTAGGAGCTTCTGACACAGAGAAACACATATAGCGCTACAAACACAAACACTAAAGCACACAGCTACTTTCACAATAATCAAACCACACAGTAATAGTGTAATACAGAGAGCAGGAAATCTAAAAGTTGCATGCAGGACGCATGGAAGAAATGCAAAAGAATAGCCAAACCAAAGCAAACAGCATAACTCAAAATTCAGTTTGCTCAATGACAGAAAATGTTCAACGTTTAAGAGAAGACATTCAAAACACACCCTTAAATCAAACAGAAAGAAGAGTGTCTGTGTTTACCGGCTGTAATGTCTTGATTAGCAGGCAGAGCGGTTGCAGCAGTGTGAAGCTCAACTCCATGAGATCCATTACTCAAACCTGTGGCCATGTCCCCTTCAACCACCTGCCCGGAACATACACACCCAGAACAATTTTATCTCCACTTTTAATGATAGTCAAGGCTATAAAAAACAATTATAGGTTAGTTTCTAATCTACACTGGGTTATTATGATTACCTTAAACGAACACTATTTATAAAACATTTTTGTTAACTGAAATTAAGCTGAAATAAAACAAAAATACATATTAAGTGAAAAACCTTACATGCAAATTCAAAATCTTGCCTAATTAATATGAGAAAACTACTAAAAAAAAACAACAACAACTAAGAAATGAGAAAAGTGCATTAGAACATTACTACAAAATTAAAATGAAAACAAAAAATCCAAAAATATATTAAGATAAAAATATGATGAAAATCTATAATAGTACATACATAATACTAAAATACCACTATACGACCTGCTTTCTGACTCATATTGGTAAACATGGGGTTTTGTCACAGCACCTCTAAAAATGCTGTTCACATAAACGCAGGGCAAAGGAAACACACAATATGCTGTCTAGTGAATGTTTACATAGAATAACTATTGAAAAGCAGCATAGCACATTGTAAAATAAGTGGTGTAAATAGCCCCTAAAACTTTTTGATAGGTTAACATTTTTGCACACGAAACAAGTACTAAAAACTTGGCCCTTGTTAAAATGCAGAATACTCAATGAATGCAAATCTTGTTAAATGTTAATGTGCTAATCTTTGTGATGTCAAAAATCATAATTTCTGATTGTCCACATTTGCGGTTTAATTAGTATAAATGGGCTGACCTGAAGACAGAGTTTACATTGTGAATGTTAGAGTATGTTGACTACCATGAAATTTGTCTAGGTTCTGGTGACTGGACAATATGTAGACATGAATGTAGGGTTGAGAAAGGGAAAATGGGTCTGGGACATAACACAGGCAAAATCCAGTTTGCTGTGACATGCCCCTTAAAGCCAAAGGCTTAAACTTTGAATACTTTAAAGAATCCCCACTCACCAGTCTAGAGCTGGCAGCGATGAGACTGCCCTTCTTCAACAATTCAGACAGCAGCGGGGAGGGAGGTGGTGTGGCTTTCGGGGCAAGGTGCTTCTTCTGTGGGGAGTCATCTACCAGAGGACCCAGACCTGACTCTTTAGGCCCTGGACCCGTGACCTCTGACACAGGCATGAAGACGGTCAGTCCTTGAGCCTAGATGGAGAAATCATGAGCTTTCCCTCTTAGAGTCGGCTTTGAGTTAGAGACCCAATGCAATAGGGTGCGGCGCGGGACAACTCATGATGAGCGAGTGTGGGCGGGAAGAGATTGTGTGTGTGCAGGTATGGGAGAATAAAATGATTTGCGGGACTCCCGCAAAATAGAAATATCTAAACATAAAATGTCTAAAGTAAAAACATTTTATTTATTTGTTGTACAAAAGCAAAAAGAACTACTAACATTAAAATTATTAACATGCACAAGCTATGTAGAGTTTCTATTTATAATACGTGTTTAAAGCGTTGCGTAATGTAGCCAATCACAGACATAGCTGTTCATTTCTGGAACGCAATGGCCAATCAGAGGTGATTAAGTTATTTAGAATCCACTCACAGCAGATCGCGATGAACTGAGATGTCATCTTTTAGTGATAATTAAGTGAGCGCTGTTTGCTGGCATTCTGACATGCCAAACCATGCACGCAGCAGCCGATGCCTGCTTTTCTGTTACAGTTTTTCTGTATTGCTAAAACACATTTCTTGAAACCATCACTCATTTTCTCAAAACCTTAATCAAATCCAAATACTCAAACTAAATTCACGCAACATCTGACTCTTTCATCAAAATCAAACAATCACTGCAAAACCATTTCACTTGCACTCAAAATCAGACGGTGCTCTCAGATCACACACACGAGCATTCATTAGACACTACCGAGAAAAATGGATAACATTAACAGAAAAAGTATATTTGTATTGAGTAAACAATTTAGCAATTATGTAAAAAGTTTTGGTTAAATAATTTCAACTGAGTAAGGTGAATACATTGTATAAGCCTACTGTATGTACTGCAAGAATAGTATTGTGCTGAATACTGAATAGTACTGAATGTTTGTATACTGTATATATATAGGTCCAGCCTTGATAGCACACTCTAAAACTTCCTCTTTCTCTCCTCATCCTCCACTTCTTACATGTACTCTTCCTCCTCTCCTTCTCAGATTGTTTGTATCATCATTCAGTCACCTGTGCCACTTGGGCACTCTGAACTGGCTCATATTTTGTACAGCTGGTTTGATCACATCATTAGAAACAAGTGTGAATAATTTTGAGTCGTTGTGTGTAAACGATGACAACTGTGCTTTAGTTGTGTTTAACTTTTGCAGCTTCTGTTTAGCATTTTGCAGCACAAATGCATCACAGTGTGATAAGTGTTTAAGTGAATGAGAATGTGTTTAGAGTTTTGCCAAAAGTGTGCATGAGATTTTAAATCCTAACTCATCCTGAACAACTTAAGGTTTAGCAGAAAGAGTGCTTTATTCGACAAATTGGTTTAAGCTAGTGAGAATTTGATTCAGAGATTGGGGTTTAGTGTTTTAGCAATTCAGAAAAAACTGTAAAAATAAGTGGTTTGTGAATGTTGACATTTTATTGATATCGTTTATGAGTTTATGCTTAGATGTTACAGAACCATTTCGTGTAAATTTCTTCGATGTACTGAAAAAAATCTATATAGATCACTTTTATGTGGGTGGGAAGGGTGAAGGTGGGAGCGGGACAAGATAAGATAAAGGCCGTGTTGCATGGTTAATTTTTCCAACGAATTGTGCAATTTGCTTGTTGGTAATGAACATTTAAACTGTTATCCATTGTATTTTATGTTGTGGGTATCACAAAATGGAATAAAATATGAAAAAGTTGTAGCTTACAGCGGTTTGCAACGATTCTCCTTTCCCCCACAATGCATTGCATTACGTCACATTGGGGAGAGAATTTACCAAAGCCCACCTTGAGAGCGACTAGGGAGACGAGTAGTAGACGAGAGTATTTCAGATAGCGCAGATTATAGATAAATAGATAAATACATAGATATAGATAGACAGACAGACAGATAGATCGATAGATAGATATCGACCAACAGCGACCAAACGCACTCACTTCTTACAGCAAGCTTTCCAACGCAGCTTCCACACAAGCACCAGCAAACATAGCGACAGACACGCAGCTACGTTTGCAACAACATTTTCACCGGAGGAAGAGATAAACGCTTAGAAATGCCCATATAGCTAGTATGATGCTTTTATTTCTAGATGACAAAGACAAAGTTTACCAGTACGACACTATGACAAAGCTTACCGGTACTTATCTGAACTAACGTCATGACCACTGCCACTAGATATAAAGAAAACGTTTATTTTTCACTCGGTGCTATCCAATGACAGTAATAAATAAATAAATAAATAGATAGATAGATAGATAGATAGATAGATAGATAAAATATATATATATATATATATATATATATATATATATGTGTGTCGTTATTGTGCACTGCTGCTCGTAGACTAGCTCCAGTGTTCATTGCTGCATTATCACCAGGACACTTCACCAACTCTCCACTCATTCTCCTCGGACCATGCATTTAATTGGCTTTGACGGCCATCAGTTCTTGGCAATTCCTCATTTGCTCTCTCACGTCTGGCTGGTTCAAAATTATAGGGCTGCGGGCCATCATACATGTTGGCTCTTGCCACCTCTTCCTCATCCCAGTGTTTATCGCAACGTTACATTGTCCTAAAATCGTTTTTTCAACGTGTACCACTTGCATAAACACTGCGTCCGTGTATTATCCGTAGGGGCTGTCATTGTTGTTTCGCGTCCTGTGTGACGTCGGAACTCGGAGTACATTGATCTAGTACGAAGTCACGGGTTTGACTGCCGTTCCAGTGCACTTTCACGGGTTTAAGGTTGGAAAAACACGGGTTATGGGTTGCCTGGAACGCGCATCATACTAGGCTGAGGCTACCTTTCCTCCACTTCTCCCCAATGTGACGTCATCACCGAATTGCGTAAAAAAAAAACCCGTTAATACCAAAAAACGTAAAAAACTGGTCTTTAAGGCCATATCTTGAGTGATTTATGTACCCATTAATCGACACTGGTGGTTAACCTGCAACATGGGCTTTAAAATTTTTGCGGGAGTGAGCGGGCGCGAGACAAAATCTTGCGGGAGTGGGACTGAAACATCCGTCCCGCGCAGGTCTCTACTTGTTTAAATGGTAATAATAAAAATAAAAAAAAGAGACAGGAATTCACCGTGGGACTGGCACAGGATTCGTCCGTCATTGGCTGCAATGTGTCTGGCTGCGAGACGTCCATGCAGGCAGAACTAGCACTGGGTGGAGAACGTACCGTCACGCTGGGAACTCTCTTCGGTGTGTTTTTAGCTGCCTGGCGAACTGGAAAGAAAGAGAAAAAAAAATCTGTAAGTTCATCATTATGCAAAATAAACATTTCACTGCCAGAAATAAGCCCAAAGTAATAAAAACAGAAATTTACTAGTATTTAAAATTGAATATATTTGCAATAAGATGCATGTTAAACTAATATTATTTGCAAGTGCATCAGCAATATGTTACACCGCTAAGTTAATATAATTTTAAAAATGAGTTTCTTTTGTGGAGGCATTAACTTTTGAAAGTGCTGAGTGGATGTAAATCTCACCCTGATATGCTGCCTCAGTTGCCCTCTTCTTCTGCTCAGCCTCCTCTTCTTCCTGCTTCCTCTTTCTGACAAGCATGAGAGCACACACAATCTCATGAAGACACAAACACAGTGGCAGGTTGTTTACAGAATTTTTATTTTTAAAATATGTTTGGAAGATTATGAGTAATAAAATGTTTTGTGTGTCCAGGTTGGACTAATCATAAGGCAAAAACTGACAACTTTAATTTTTTATTTAATCTACAAAAAAAATTGACAGTCGTCAGTAGTAGTCACTGATATCTAAATATATACCCAAATGCAACAACTAATAAAAGTAATTATGTCTGAAATAACACACACACATATGACATATATATGAGGAATATATGCCATTCATTAAAAAAAAAACAGAATAATATGTATTTTTATAATATTAGTATTGCATAAGTACATGGTGCATAATTTAGAGATAAATATTGTTTAATACTATGAAATCCTCTCAAAATTCATAGTATATATAAAAAAAGAAATATGGTGCATTTATTTAATAAAAATATTTACCGCCATTTATCAGAGGATTTAATCTAATGTGAAATAATGCTTGTTAAGTGAAAACACTACAAGAGTTATATACATTATATTGGGAGACATGTTAGATAAAGAAGGCCAATAACATGACAGAAAAACAGTAGAGAATTGTCTTACAGCTCTATATCTGCCCACAGCTCCTCCAGTTTAGGGTCCATATGACCTGTCTGGATCAAATCCACCTCTTTCTTCAGTTTCCTGAAGGGACAGAACACATTTATCACATATGTGTGACCGATGCAGACAGCGAGAGGGAGAAATAAGTGGAGATGTACCTGTATTTCTCCTGTGTGTCTTTGATCAGCCTCTTGAGTTCCTCGATCCTCTCTGCTGTCAATCTGCGCACAATCACGTCCTCAATGGTCTCGACCACCTCCCCTTTCTCACCCCGTTTACGTCTGCAGGAAGTGCACGTGTCAAACTTACCAGTGAACTTGTGAATATACACTGAGATGGTTTAGGTTGCCATGACAACAATACTACTACAACATGCTAACTGGCTGAGATAATAGCAAGAATCTAATTACACAAAGTCTGTGCAAAAACCATAAAAAGCTTTTTCATATATTTACTGCTTTACATGCACAAATATAAAGTACAACTTCTATGCTGATTATTATTTTTCATTGTCTACTCAGACTAGATTATTTGAGGATTGTAAAATCTTTCTCTTTTGGGTTTTGCAAGAACAATGGCAATATTTAACAAAGATGCTCAGCACAAATGTTTTAAGAACAAGAGAGAGAGAATTACTTACTTTGGGGCCTCTGTGGTTTCCAGCAGCTCAGAATATTGCGAGGCACAATGCTGCAGAAGTCATATTGACAAAGTTAAAACAAAAATCTCCAAGCAAACCACTAATAATAATAAAAACACTCACAGTCACTCATTTAAAATTACCTTCTGGGAGAACCAGTCTGGGGGTCGTCCAGACTCTGAGAATGGCTTGATGGCTCTGCTTACAGACACCCTGACAAAAAATAAAACAGTGTGTATCATACACATTAAACAGTAACTCTTTATTAATAATTACATACACTGAAGAAAAACAAAATTCATTTAGAAATTGCTAGTAAACTTCACAAACAATTACAAAGAAACAAGTAACACACTGAATTTCATGCAAAATCTGAAAAAGTCGAAAAACTGAAATAATATTTTCTTGTAAAATGTAATTCCAGCAATCTTTGTTTTATTTACAACTTTTGGATAATAGATTCAAACTCTAAACTTTGAAATAAAAACAACATTTTAGGATTTTGAAAAACAAAAGTCATGATGTGAAATATGCTAAATTAATATCTATTTATCCATCTATAGGCTATATATCCTTTCGTCATTCTGCATTAAATACAGGTCAATAATCAAATAAGCAAATCTGTGACACTGACCATATGAAATCTTTTCAAATGTGATTTCCCTCCAATTCTTAAGCACAGAATTCTCTTTGGAACATTTTCAACTCTCAGTTGCTATTTAAATTATTCTCACAATATAATTTGTAATGAAAAAAAAGGCAAGAATAGAATAATTTTTACTAGTGGTTCCCATATTATGTGCATACAAATATTCTTATTTTTGTTTATATATATATATATATATATATATATATATATATATATATATATATATATATATATATATATATATATATATATATATTAATGATTGTATCTTCAAACAGTCAAAAATGTAATTAAATGTTCAATCTCATATATATGCATATTTCACTGCACATAAACTACAACTGATTGGTTACACAATGTTTGTTGATTACTTATTAATGAAATATAATATTAGAATTTAGTTTTATTAATTTATTAACTATTTATAATACACTTTTATTATTAACATTACATTATTACTTCAATTAGAAATGATCATAGATATCTTATTATTAGAAATTAGTTTTGTTGTAATAATCCTGTTAATAAAGCCCTTTAAAATGAAAAAGTGTTTGAGAAAAAAAAGGTCACAAGTTATGACAAAAATAAACACTATTTCACAGCCAGTAATAAAATGTAATATATTTGCAATAAGCATTGCATTGCTTGTTAAACTACTATCTTCTGAAAATACAGTAGCAAAGTGTTGCTGCACCGCTAATTTAATATTATTTAAACATTATCAATTAAATTAGACATTATCATAGACATGTTCTTGTTAGTAAATGGAAAGGAAATCATACATATATTATTTCTTTTAAAGTAATTCCAGTTCAGGAAGATTTTAATTAATATTTCGTGTAACTGAATACAAATTACACAAAATAAATATTTTGGGTAACTTCTTATCTTACGTCCTAACCATAATTATTAACATTCAACTGCCACAATCCTCTGTAAAAGAAGACCGTTTTAGATCCACGTTTAAGGGTTATATTAGGAAAAACTACACTACAGACACTACTGCGGGGTAAAGCTCTGCATTATTTAACATGCTACACTCTTAATACAGTTCTTAGATTATGAGGGTTCATGATTTATTCTTACCAGTTCTGATCTCCGCTTCTCATCACTGAGGAGGCGAGACAGAGTTTCTCCCGAACTGACCAGGGCTCAGTCGGACCCAGAGACAGCATCTTGTGTTCTACAAGTTGTGTTCAAAATAGAAGTTTTATTTGTAGCTGGATTTAATGCAATTTATAACAAAACTGGGGGAGCATCACACTACATTATGATGCTGATCGTAATCTAGTGTGACATAAGGGACTTATTTAAAACAACATGCACCATTCATACAACATAAAATGATTTATATTACATACACAGAACGTAAAATAGCTCATTTTGTTCAAGAAGAGAGAGAAATGTGTGTTGACTAAATATTGATCGTCTTTGTTTTCATGAAGCCAGCTAGCGCAGCAACTAAATTGCTCACCACAGCGTTACTAAGAGCATTAGCTGCTCTATTTACATGGTATAAAATGCTCCAGAATACCATTTACAACGTTTTTTTGGTTTTAGACTGTATTGCGACTCTGTTTAGGAAATAAAATAACACTTACTTCCCACCCCGGTCGACATTTTCGCCTATATATGAAACAGGCCGCGCGGATGGTTCTACTCACTTCCGCCGGTACTATTGTAGTGTAACACCCATAGGAACGCTATGAGCTGTCGCACAAATATCTTTCCGACAGCAATTCATTCAGACGGGGATTCGCTTAAATGGTAGACCGCTCGCTCGAGAGGTAGCGGGATCGGTCCCTGCACCCTCCAATTATGGCACTCGTTTAGGTAAATAAGGTACAATACAAAAACCACACAAGATGCAGTTTGAGATTATTGAGATACCGCAAATGGTTGCAGTTCCCTTATAGTTTAAAGTTCCGTATAGATATTTTAATAATGAAACACTATATTGCTCTGCAGTAGAAATAGGAATCTGACAAAAATCATTATGCGCGTCATTAATACACGTTTCATATATTTTGCATGGCAGAAAGAGTAGTACGGAGTGAAGTATGCTGTATGTGTTGGATTCACTTAAAAGAACCGACTCCTTAGAATCATTCGTTCTGGAATCGGACTTCCCCGAGCCAGTGTATGACTCCTCCACCAAAAAGAGTCGGCTCATAAGAGTCATTAGTTCTGTAACCGGACTACACTTGTTATGCCATGGACATATTTACAACAATAAATGCATTTGATTTCTATATGTGTTGCGCTGCAAGGTTTTGATGAGATAAAAAGAGTCATAAATTTTGGAAAAACTCAAATTAATAGTGTAGTTACCTTTGTAGCCACCAGGTGACAACAGCACACTGCAATATACAGTATATGAAGGCAGATATCTATCATTCACACTTATGGAGGGCATTGAAGATGCCTGCCTCAAAATCCCCATTTATGAGAGACTCATAGCCATTTTATTGTTAAGAAGTGTTCTATTAAATTATATACTACTCATATAAAGATTTTCACAGTCACTATTGTTGTTATGGCTATTGAAATATAGCACACCTCCCATCTGTTAGTTCGGAGACTTACTGAAGCCTATACTTAGAATCCCAAAAGAGAAATCATTATTACAAGCAATAAGTTGTGGCCATCAGAGCTGTTACTCTTCTTAAATGATCTGAACATGACTTGACAGCAAACTATACATCAAAAAGCAAATTCTGAAATGATCAAGCCACCCAGGATTTACCAATAATTTAAGCAGACATACTTGTCTGAGAAAATGTGCTTATTTGTCAGAATGAGCTACCGTTAACATTACAATATGAGCATTTTGTCTGCAGAATATACTTATCAGTATGTACCGCAATAAATGCGCCTTTGTAAGGCAGAAATTAGCTGTAATCCTAACACTGGGTCTAAACTGGCAAGTACTGCAGTGCAATAGTTACAGTGATAATTATATTTTAAAGTGGCAACAAATGAGAATCAACCAGCAACACTGTTTTGCTTACTTATGATTTTTAGAAGAATAAGCATCAAGGTCCACCTCTGAACCTAACTGTCAGTGGGATGTAAGCAGATCTGACAAAAGTATACAAAATGAGATTGCACAAGATAAAGGAACTGTTAAACTTAAAATTAAAATTTGCTGTTACTCACCCTCAGGCTATCCAAGATGTAGATGAGTTCGTTTCTTCATTAGAACAGATTTGGAGAAATGTATCATTACATCACTTGATCACTGCAGAGGATCCATATATAGGCTAACCATAAATGGTTTTGTAATGCTAAATTTCTCCAAATCCAATGAGGTGCCAATGAAGAAGCAAACTCATCTTGGATGGCCTGAGGGTGAGTGATTTATCAGCAAATTTTCATTTTTGGGTGAACCGTTTCTTTTATATGAATTAGCCACCAATTTGCCAAACCGTAAAATAGTTACAAATTGCATTTTCAAGCCTGAGCATGGATAATATCCTTCTAGGTTCTCTTTTTTGATTTTTAACTTTATTTCAGATCTGGCCAAATTATGACTAATTAATATAATCCCTGAATAGCTGCATTTTCACAGTTTGGGCTACTGAGCTGTAGGTTTATTCGTCAGCAGTATCAGACTAAGAGATCCATGTTGAATTTCTGAGCACTCCACCAGAAAACCTGCTCTGTCTGTGTTCTACAGCAAATATTAATGAACGCATCGGCATAATACGATGTCCGCAGGCATCTCTATGGTTATAACACCATTCACTTAAATCAATATCTCTGTTGCATTTAATTGATGGGCTCATCTTATTCAGCGAAGGGCTGAGAAACGCCCGGGGCAAAAGAAGAATGTGAGGTGAATGTGTGAGGATAAGTGGCTGGGTTTTGCTGAGGAGAACCTCACTGATGTATATGCTGTAATCACATTGCTGTGTCGGTCAGACGGGACCGCACAGTGGACCGGGGCGCCCAGCCTTGGTGTGGGTTGAGTTTGTTGCGTTCCTTTCTCATGCCCATGGGGGGTTTGAGGAGCAGCTACAACAACAGCTGTTGCTAGCGAGAGAGAGGGAGGTCATATCGAGACCAAAAGAGAGGAGTGACAGATAAAGAAATGGGATGTTGGAAACCAACAGCTCAGAGGCGTAAACACAAGACCTGTTTTCAGTAGCTAATGAAACTACGGTTGAATATTGACCCATTTTCCCCTTTCAGTGCAGCAATACAATTGAATTGGACTTTAAAACTCTCTCACACACTAAGGTGACTATAGATTTCTGAAATGAAAACCATGCACATTTCTAGTTCAGCAATCAATTTAAATTTCCAATTATGTGAACTATTAATTTAATAATTCGAAGGGGAACGATTCTGGTTTTGTGTATACTTTGACTCTGGTAATTATGGTAAATCATTCTCTGACATAGTATTGTAAACTGCTCTATTTATGGAATATTCAGGTTTTTACTCTAAGTTGTGTGAACAGTTGAAATTGAAATTACACATTGTATGCTGCAGTGATAATATTTTGTGTGTAATAACTGGCTCATTAGGAATAATTTCACATTTCAGAAAAAAAAAAAAAAAACAAGAACTGGCCCCAGAAAACTGGAATGCCTGGTCACTGTGGTAAGAGAGTGGACAGTTAGAGATGATCCAAAATGATTTCGTTTGGTCCTGCTGTGTTATTAATACGAGCCATTAATACATCATACTTTCAATAACTCTCTCTCTCTCTCCCTGTGTTCATCTCCGCTGTCTTTCTGCCCACCGAGTCCATTAAGCACAGAAAGCTGAAACGTGTACAGGCTGATGATAGTTTCTCTCTCAGCCTCTGGCCCTCTCCACTCCATCAACCTCTTTCTCTTTTTATCTGTCCCCCCTCTCTTTCTATATTTCAACATTTTCTGTCTTTGCTTTCATAAACTCGACCCCTTTTTGTGTTAGCTGAGGTTAGAAACCTCACTGAAGTCTGTGTGTGTATGTGTGTTCTTCATGTGTCCTCTGGGCCAAATTGTGTTGGTATTCCTGGCTGAAATCAGGGCATGCATCATGATGGCCTCAATTGGCTCGTTAGGGCAGAACCCACCTGAGCCCCAGAATTACACACAGAAATGGAGTTAACTGCAGAGTTAAAGCAAGATATCTTCATTAGTGGCACTTACTAAGGCACACATAACTATTACAATTATCGCTCATACTTAGAGATCTGAACAGAGATCTAACACTGCACTTTGTGCCACAGACATGAATGATACCTCAAATTGTGCAGATTGTTGAGCAGAGGTGTTTTATACAGAGTTCCACAGTTGGGTTCTGGAATTAAAAATACGATTTATTTCCTCTATAGGGAAACTGATTTGACCAATAACTTATACTGTAAATATTTAAAGTGATAGGCCACCCAAAAATAAAAATTATGATGTCATTTACTCCACCTCATGATTTTCCAAACCTGTTTGACTGACCAAAAGAAGGAATTTTGATCAGTCTTGGTAACCAAACAGTTTTGGGTCACACTGACTTCCACAGTAAGGACAAAAATACTATGGAAGTCAATGATTTTATTGTCATTCACAATGCTTCATGGTTCTTTGCGTCATTAAATTGTAAAAATCATAAAAAGGTACACAGTCTTGTACCTTTGTCTTTTTGTCCAGTTTTTCAAATGCCTTAATGCTTCAAATCAAAGTTTGTAATGTTGTGATTTACCTCATAGCTGGTTGATTTGGTTCACATCTTACAACTCTTCAACAAAGTCTTTTTTAAAATCCCCAATTGAAAAAAAAATAATTCAGTGAAATGAGACTGCTGAAAAAGTAGACAGGCGCTTTTGCACTTTATTACTTTTCTAAGTGACTGAACTTATGATTTTTAACCCTAATGCTACATATGAGCAATAGTGATGCTTGCCTTAGCATGCAGCACAAAAATACTAGGGTAGTGTATATAGTGCACAGTAAGCCGTGCATTAACCATTCTGGATAGCATTCCAGGTGGCGTGTCTCTGTCCTCACCTTCCCCTACCGCCTCCTCTCTGGGGGATTCTATGATGTCATGTCTCTGTGTCACCCCCTTCTGCCTCGCCTCTCTCCCTCGGGACATTAGCCAATTTGCCAAAGTGCCTGAGCGCCCCACCCCCCAACACCCTCTCGCTCACACTCGACCTTTGACCTCACAATTATCAGTGCGGTGTGACACCACAGCATGACTCCTCACTGAGGCAATGGACCCACACGTGCTCATAACAGCTACAAATCACCAACGCAGCCATTTGTGTGTGTGTGGTGGGGGAGGGGGAGTCGTGTGTGTTTGGATGTGCTGGCTTGTTCATATGTGTGTAAAATCTGATATATGGAACATGGCTGCACTAGCAGTATGTGTGAGTCTGACTAATGTTAGCACATATGTGTGTGGGGTGTAAAATAGTTTTAAGCTCAGTCAGCAGGGACTGCGCCATCTGAGAATTGTTCTCTGATGATAAACTGTTTTGCTCGGCTGGTTTTACACACGTGTGCCTGCACAAACACACACAGAAACTGTCCATACTAACTCACTGTACAGATGGACCTGATGGAGTGACGCGCACACACATACACACACTTCTTAGAGTGACGCCATCCTCAGCCTTCAGCTGGTGATAAATCATACTACTCTTCCACACTCCATCACGCAAGAGAGAGAGAGTAGAGATAGAGAAAAGGAGAGATGTCACTGGGCAGTCCATCACCTTTTTGTGAAAGAGACCAAAGGTAGAACGATGGTGTGGGGGGAAACAGAAAGCACTAGAGAGATGTTCCATCAGCTCTTTCCAAGGACAGGTGTGCAATCTTGTGAATGTCATAATTGAAAGCTGTTTTTTTTCTTTAAGCTGAGCCAGATCGAATTCTTTTCTACAGCTGAGTGTTTCCTGAAAATACACACGTTGCACTGCTCTGCAGGAGCACTGTATTATTTGGAAAAATTCCCCAAGATAAATATAGGGTTATGTAAGGTGTAAGTGGATAGGCAAAGTGCTCAAGTAAATGGATTGTAAAGAAACACATCAAAACAAGAGCAAACTACCATGGTGACTTTTCAGTCTGTGGGGTTTTGTGGTTTTTATCTGAGTATTTTACCTATGGACAAGTCCAGGCAGAATCTGTGAATTTTTTTTATTTTTTTTTAAGTTATTTTATGATTTTAAAGAAAAAACTGCAGAATGGATTTAAACATGGTCAAATATGCGAATGGAAAACAATATTCTTGTCCCAGTTCATTCACTCGCATGTCGAATTTTCTTTGTTAAACATTTTTTTTGCAGAATTTTCATGCTGTTTTTTTTCCCCCATGCAATGAAAGGGAATCAGATGCTAAGCTCTAAAAATAGCTAAATTAAATACCATAAAAGTATTATATAAGGGAGAGTTCACACAAAAATGAAAATTTTGACAACATTTACTCACCCTCATGTTGTTCTAAACCTTTATAATTTTGCTGGTATAGCCACTGACTTCCTTAGAAAGACTGCCATAGTATTGGTTACCAACATTCTTAAAAAAAATTCTTCTGTGTTCAACAAAAGAAAGAATCTCATACAGATTTGGAACAACTTGACGATGAGTAAATGTTGGAAGAACTGTCATTTTTGGGTGAACTACCCCTTAAAGTTTATTATTTCTCTGTCACAACTTTCAAAGTTCATTCACATTTGTATACACTGTAAAATTTTTAAATGTTTTTGAAGGAAGTCTCTTATGATCACCAAGGCTGTATTTATTTAATCAAAAATACATTAAAAACAGGAATATTGTGAAATATTAAAACGTAAAATAATTTTTTTTATGTTTTTAAATGTAATTTATTCCTGTGATGTCAAAGAAAATTTTCAGCATCATTACTCCAGTCTTCAGTATCACATGATCCTTCAGAAATCATCCTAAAATGCTGATTTGGTGATCAAGAAACATTTATTATTATCATCAGTCTTGAAAACAGGTGTGCTGCTTAATATTTTTGTGAAAACTGTAACATTTTCCCCCCAAGGATTCTTTGATGAATAGAAAGTTCAAAAGAATAGCATTTATTTGAAATAGAAACCTTTTGTAACATTGTAAAGGTCTTTGCTGTCACTTTTCATCAAAATAATGCATCCTTGCAGAATAAAAGTATTTCTTTTAAACATCTGAACATTTTGGAACTGTATATATGGAGCGTTTGATATATCCATGATGCCAAGCATCATTAGTTTCATCATTGATCTTGTAACCCAGTGAAGGTGAATATTTGCAGTGAAAAACTATCAGTTTAAACAGAGCAGAGAGTCCTACAGTCTACTGGCATCTGAAAGCATTATCAAATTACCCCAAATATTTAATAAACAACCCCTCAAGGGGAACACTGAAAATAGAGAGCGTTTCAATTCTGATTAGTTATCTGTGGCGATTTCTCTGTATACAGATTCCATGTGGGCCTGTCCGTTGCATAAAACAAGGCATTGAGATCTGACCTCAGAATGCCACAGAGAGTATGGCATTACCTTTGACCTCTGTGCCCTCTGCCACACTGATCTCTGTGCTGATTGGAGAGAGCGTGGAGGGTTTTTGTGGCTAAGTGGCAGAAATGAATGGAGTTTTGTTCTGAAATAAAAGAGTGGAAGCTTTCAGCATGACTTAGCCGTTGTTGAGGCGCTGCGGTTGTTTTGTTTTCCCTCATAATTCTATAATGACATCATAATGGTCATAGCGATGTCATGATGATAAAAGCCGCCCACATTCAAATGCATTTAGAATGCTACTATTCATCCCAGGTGTCAATCATTTTTCCTTGTTGCTGTCCCTATGCCTCTCGCTTCCTTTTTCTCTGGGTCCCTCTTTTTCAGTCCTTCTCTATTCTTAGTCAGGTATAATGGACAGCAAGGAGGGATGTGTGTATGTGTGTTTGGGTGTGTACGCTGACAGTTGATTTAATTAGAGAGGGATGCGTTTGTAATCGGGTGGGGTATTATCTCTGTTCGTCTTGTGCATTAGGGAGCATTAGCCCTCTTGGGATGGGATGGAAGGGGGAGGTACTGCTGCGGGGCTACTGTACACGCTACCTGCCCTCCTGCTATCTATCTCCCTCCATCTGCCCCTGGGGGACCTGCAGATAGCACCCATTACAGTCAGCCTCGCCTGCCTCTAATTGGTCCAGATAGGAGCCCGTCGCCGCTGAGGGAGGGGTTTTAGATTCGATTAAGAGTTTTGATATGCCGTTTCTAAATTTTTAATGACCAGTAAGTGAAAAACAATGCAGCACATTAAATGCAGCGGGCAGCCCAAGATGACTTAGCTGAAAACGAAAGCATAGAGACATATGAGGCCGGGATGTGCAGTACGCTTATGGCCCCCTGGTGCAAATCAGGAGTGTTTTAAGATAAATTTTATGATTACGATGGGATTTTGCTGAACTCGTAAACTCTTTACTGAAACTAGTGAGCTGCCTCACTGTCTGCTGCCTAAATAGACAGCTTCCTAACTGAAATTGACAAGTGACTTGATTTTGTTTTGCAACTCCATAGGCCCAAAAAGCTTTGCTACACAGGAGACTTGATACACAATTGATTCCAGTAGAGTTTGGTGGTAGCATGTTGGTAAGCTTATTATGTTAAAAATGCATATAACACACAAATATTGAGACAGGAGAAAAACAATAATAATAATAAAAATAATGAATAAGAGCAAGAAAGATTCAAGAAAAGAAAATACCTTTTTACAGTCTTTCTATTTTAAAATTCCACGTTTAATTCAATTACTGGCAATTATTTTATAATTAACTTTTTTCAGTGAAAGAACATTATGATAAACCATGCTTAAAATATTGCTTAAAGAAGCATCACTTTTATTAAGATATGGAATCCAGGTATGGTAAAACGCTTTAGTTGAAAATGAATAAAACATGTTATACAATATTTCACAATATTTTCTCTTATGATTTTAGAAACTGTCATGCTTTTAGTATTAGCAGGCAACAATTGTTGTATCTTTTGTTTTAAAATGCTTAAATTTTACCATTATATATAGAAAAAAAAAGAAAGAATATAGATAGATAGATAGATAGATAGATAGATAGATAGATAGATAGATAGATAGATAGATAGATAGATAGATAGATAGATAGATAGATAGATAGATAGATAGATAGATAGATAGATAGATAGATAGATAGATAGATAGATAGATAGATAGATAGATAGATCTGAAGTTGATAGATAGATAGGTAGAGCTGAAGTTGGGTAGACTAGATTATGGTTCACGAAGTTTCATACTGGAGCTCTGTGTTATTCTATACCTTTATCTTTGGACTTTTGCTAAAACTCTATGACTAATACTACTGTTTACTCTGAACTCAGCCAGCAGTATGAACTCTGTAAAGAAGAGACACAAAGCAAGAACAAGATGTGGTAACTAGGAGAAAGAGAAAGTATTTTTCAGAAGACGTTTTCTTTAAAGCTTTATTTGTTCCAGCCTGAAAAATTTAATAATGTTCAATCAATGCTGCATTCTGCATCTGGGGTCTTTCAGTAGTTTGTGTTTCCCAGTAGATTCACCCTTTATTTATTCAACAAAGCTCTGGCGCTCTCTGCGGATCACAAAGCCAATATGCTAACAATGTGCAAAAGAGCTACAACACCTCTTAAATAATGTACAGCCTTCAGAGCATCTGAAGCAAATATTCTTCATCTCATGCACGCTCTCGAGACCTGAGTTCACTTGTCTTTCCGTCCTCATTTATGTTTGCTTTTCCCTGTGCATTTCGCTGAGTGTGTCCATGTTTGTTTGTGTATGTGTGTTTGAATGAGTCTTGCATGTGGTTGTGTGTGTAAATGATCAGTGTCGATGTACGATGGCGTGTCATAATACAACTGATGCTCAGGCTATTAACTTGTTGACATTTTGGGGTCAGTTTGACAGAGGCCTAATTCTCAGTGTGACAGAGTGGAACCTCTTCATTATCCCCAATGTAATGGTCTCATCGCTGAGGGCTTTCTTCTCCTCTCTCTCCATCTTCATCTCTCTCTCCCTTGAGTTCACCTCATTCCTAATTTGCAGCCTGGTTCAGTTCGGCAACATTCTCCTTATTTCCTTCACCTATATCCTTCCTTTCCGCTCTCGCTCATCCCTCATCCCTCATTCATGTCTGGTTCTCTTGCTCAGCATGCTGTCCTGGTCCTCTGGCCTTCATTATTCACCCTCCATCTTTCATTTCTCATCACTTCATCTTTTACTCTCTTTACTCCTCATCTTCTCTCACACTCTCTCTCAGTTGTTCATACATTCACCACCACATTTTCTCCTTCTTTGCTCATCTATCCTTTATTCCATCTGCAATATCTAAGAGAATCTCACAAAACCCATCAAGAACAAGTCAGTTATATTTCACCCCAATAACAGAGGCGATTACAGGTGTTTTGCTAACTTCTGCTAGACTGAATTGCAACCACACACCCTCTCCAAAACCTCACCCAGCTGATCACATGTGAGCAAAGACACTAGAGCTGCACAATTAATTGAAATAAAACCTGATAAACTAGCTGTTCTTCCTGTGGTTTTTGCTAAAAAATAAAAAGCTTGTTATTTAATGTTTGAAAATAAAAATGATTATTATTATTATTATTATCCTTAAATACTATCCCTATTTTATCCCTAATTTTTTTTTGCTGTGAAATATTAAAATAGCAATATTTGTAATATTTGCATAAATATTGTATTGCAATATTTTTTTAATCAAATAAGAGAATCTAATGGGTATCACTTTTGAGAGTTTAAAAAATCAAAAGTAAAATGTTTGTATCCATTACGGTAATGGGTTTTTTTGTGGGACAATGTGCTTGTCATGAAAATGATGTCTCCAAAGTCTTAATGGTCCTTAAAAATAGGCTTAATTTTCTTTATTCAAAATGTGTTTTACATTTATTCTTTTGCTTTTGGGCTGAAATGTAATCTGGACATGTTTTTGTAAAATCTTCCTGCTCATTTTCTATCTCACTGTGTGTCTGCAATTTTGACCCGCCTCTGTTTCCACCTTCTTTTCGCTTCCAATTTGTATTTCTCCTCTCCATCTCCCTCCTCTTCTGTAATTCTCTCTTCTCTCCCCTCCCTATATTTTTTCTACTTTATTACTTTCTTCGATTATCCACTCCTATCTTCCCCACTCAATACTTTCATTTCATGCTCCTCTCCTCTAATCTTTCACCCAATTTCTCCCTCGTTTGCTCTTGTCTTCCTGTTTTCTCTGTTTTAAGAGGGTGTCCCATGCTTACCTCACTTTGTCTGCCTCTCTTTCACAGTCTTCTCAGGTTTTCTCTGTTTTTTGTGGTTTTTTCTTTCTTTGGTGGCTGTTTTTGTCAGCTGAAAAGTTCCTCAGTGTTTGCATCCACTGATTTTTCAGGTGAATCTCACAATGAAATATCTGGGTCATTTCACTCCGATATTGAAAGAATAAACTAAGAAATAATATTTTGCATAACGAAAATGAAGCCTGTTTTAGCACTATTATGATTTGTTGTGATGTAGACCTCAAATTAAATAATAATAATAATAATAATAATAATAATAATAATAATAATAATAAATAAATAAAAAGTTTTGATTTTAATATATGATATATAATATAAATAAGTTTTGATTTTGGATATATATATATATATATATATATATATATATATATTAGAAGCCAATTTTGTATTTTGTTTAAGGACTATTGTAGGGTTTCTTGTAAATTATTAATTTGTGATTTGGTGCACAAGAAACATTTCTTATTATTATCAGTATTTAGGATTTTTTTTTATGTTTTTATTTTTTTGTGAGTTTTGATTTTTTTTTTTTTTTTTTTATTTTTTTATTTATAATTATTATTTATTTTGAAATTTAAAGATTTCTAACATTGTACATTTCCTTACTCTTACTTTCGATCAATTTAATGCTTTCTGAATAAGTTTTTAATTTCTCTCTCTCTCTCTCTCTCTCTCTCTCTCTCTCTCTCTTTTTGCTTTTGAATGGTAGTGTATTATAATTTCCTCAAAAATATTGAGGACAATTGCAGCACAATTGTTTTCAAAATTGATAATAATAATAAATGTTTCTTTATCAGCAACACAGCATACTAGAATGACTTCTGAAGGATCATGTGACACTGATGACTAATGGCTGCTGAAAATTCAGCTTTGCCATCACAGAATAAATTACATTTTAAAAGATGTTAAAATAGAAAACAGTTATTTTAAATTGTAATAACATTTCATAATATATATATATTTTTTTAATTGTATTTTTGGTCATATAAATGCAGCCTTGGTGAGCATTAGAGACTTCTTTCAAAAACATTAAAAATCTTAATTCCAAACGTTTGATTAGTGTCTGCATCACAAAAGAGATTAAAAAGTGATTGCAGTTTCTGTTTCATGCCGACTTTAACAGTTTTTGTAAGATCCTTTCAACCTTAACCATTTCTGCTGTACTGCAATTCACCGTTTCTCAGAAGAAAAACTGAGCCCAGTCTACTGAACTGACCGGGAGAGGCTTTTAACTTGGGAAACCTTTTCACATGCCACTACATGCACACTTAAGAAAAAAAATAAAAATATGATGGCATAAACAGTTAAAAACATGCTGTCTTAGCACTGTTAATACACACACACACTTAATCTTGTTTCATCTGTGCTCTATCATTCTGTCATAGCATCCCTCCATCTCTGCAGGAGTGTATTTGCTGAGGCCTGCAGACGTAATTTACTACGCCTCTTTCCCACATGTCGGCTGACTCACAACTTACTCACCGCAAACTTACCTTTGTAAATGCTGCCCTGTGCGTGTGCAACGACTTAAAAGGACGTTCTTGTAAGTATGTCTCCGTATGAGCCCACTGGGTTCTCAGAAGCTGTTCTTTGTTAATTCAGGAGATGTTAAATTTGTGATTCATTTAAGTACCATCATATTTCAGATGTTTATCCATCAGAAAAATAATAGTGAGTGTGACAATATTTGATGTATTTGATGAGTAGAGGGATGCACAGAAAAAATAATTCTTATTTAGTATTCTTGTATTGTTTTTCAGTATCAAAGTATTCTTAAATCAGGACACATTTACTTGAGAAACAAAATGGTTTAGATATTAAGGCTTGTTTTCTGAAAAATGTATTAAAAGGAAGTGAGTTCAGGTTTAAAACAAGAAAAGTATCTATCAGTGCGGTAAAAAAAAAAAAAAAAAAAAACCCTAAACAAGATTATTTTACTTACCACACTGGAAAATATTTTGTCTTGTTTTAAGCAAAACTCACTTAATTTTGATACTTTTTTCTTCTTTCAGAAAACAAGACTTAATATCTTGTTAGATATATAAATAGATAGATAGATAGATAGATAGATAGATAGATAGATAGATAGATAGATATATAAATAGATAGATAGAAACTTCTGAAACTTCTGAAACTCTAAAGGAGAACAAACAAGCGAAAGTCTCTTTTGCTCTGCATTTGATTTTTATTGCTGTCTGGTAGAAACAAATGAGATATTAAAGAGATCTCATTTTTGGTTTCAATTTGTTTGTGCATTTTAGCACATATGCTCAAACACCAGGTACTGCTGCACAGATGGCTTCATTCATTATCCCAATATGATCACATGACTCTGACAGACCACACCAGTGAGTTGACTGACACCTTCATTGACCAATCAGATCCCTTGTCTTCCCTCCTGCTTCCCAACATCTCTGATGCCTGTACAGTTGGAGTCCTGTCACTTCCCTGGATTTAGCGGTGCTAATACATCATGTGACGGTCCGTCTGGTCGTCCTGCATGCGCGAGTCGTAAATGTATAGATCAGGACGGGTGACAGTCTCACGGCCCTGCTGTAAAAACCTCGCGGCAGTGATGGATGTGGACCACAGGGGGAACATCATCCAGCAGCTATCAATCAAAAGCACAACAGGAAACAGCAGTTCTGCTTGACGTGGGTTTTGTGCTACAAGACTCTAATTAGAGGATGAGTTACAGAAGAAATCAGAATACTCGCTGCCAAAAATCACTCTCTGGATCAGTAGTTTTTGCCCGCTTTTCTAGTTACAATATCTGAACATTTTAAAGATAGGTTTACACTATTTAAAAGTTTGTTGTCAGTGAGTTTTAAAAAAAAAAATTTTTTTTTAATGTTTTTGAAATAAGTCTCTTATGCTCACCATGGCTGCATTTATGTAATCAAAAATACAGTAAAAACAGTAATATTGTGAAATTATTACATTTTAAAAGAACTGTTTTCTACAACTGTTTTTTCTATAACTGTTTTAAAATGTGATTTCTTAACATTTCTTATTATTATCAATGTTGGATATTTTGTGGAAACTAGATAAAAGTATTTTAAAAGAAATGTAGTGTAATTGGCAAGAAAACCTATAAAAGTACATATAAAAAATCTTTATGGCAAAAAGGGTAACTGTGGTTGCCAGAACTTTACTGTAAAAGTATGGTAATATTTTAGGTTTTGTGGATTAAATTTAAATAAAAGAAATATAATAATAATAATAATAATAACAACAATAATAATAATGTATTTCAATAACTGATGTAATGTTAATGCAGGGTTTCTGCTGGTCTTAAAAGGGTTTTTAAAGGTATTAATTCACCACAAATAAAGGCCTTCAAAGCATCTTAAGTTGGAGCAGAAAGTCTTAAATTCATAAAATTCCTTTAAAAAAAATAATAATAATTTCTTACTCATTATTTTTGTCTTTTTTCAGTATAAATATCTAAACATCTTTACTTCAACATAGATGCAAAATAATATTATTTGAAAATTAAGCGCATTTATGATTAAAACAGGAGCAAACATCTGCCAATGGGAAAGCTTGTTCTCCTTTTGGAAAGGTCATGCTTCTTAAAAAGGTCTTAAAATGCCTTATACCTTCTTCACATAATCTTCAGAAACGCTGTAATGTATTTGTAAGAAAAAATGAGACAATTCTGTTTTGCTTCTCAGGTAAATATGTCTTGTTTTAAGGGTGTTCAGATGCCTTACTAGAAAACAAGACAAAATACTGATGAAGAAAATGCTGTTTTACAGTGCAAATGACAGCACAAATAAACAGAGAAGGAGCTGTGATATGCTGCCTATGTGTGTTTATGCCCGCTGTCCAGCGCCAGCCATATGTCAGCATTCTGTGGTCACATCTGTCGAAGGGGACACTCACAGACTGGGAGTGTGTGAATGTGTGTACATAAGAGAGAAGGAGAAATAGAGAGAGAGAGAGATTTCCGAGCCCTATATGCCTGCCATATCTCATATTCATGTCTCTTTCTGTCACCTGTTCATTTGTATGGCTGTGACAGATCTCATTATGGCTTTGACACCGCTTCAGCCCGTCTTGCCAATGCAGCATTCCGGGATGTGCGCTTGTTCTGCATCGCGTGCGCATGCACACGCCCTCCCGTATCACCAATTACTGCCGTTGTCTGCTGCTACAGACATGACAGAAACAATAGCATTTAATTATCTGTACACAGATAATGCAGTTTGAGCGTGTCGACGGCGACGCCGTCAGTTGCTGAGGGTGTTTTAATTGTCAATTAGCTAACGAGGCCCTAATTAACGGGAAAAAAAACTATTAGTACCATCTGTCATGTGAATGTCAGGGATATTGTCATGGTGCAAGATGTTGATTAGTAACAAGGTGCTTTGACCTGCAGGCTGCATCATCTCAAGTTAGGGTTAGTATTAATGACAAGGTTAAACTGGTAACAGAATATTAATGTGTAGAGTGGGATTAATGACACTAACTAAACACAATATGGATACAGCGATAGGGTAAAGGTCAGATTTAGGGGCTTGAACAATATTCTTGTTTTGAACTTTTTGAACTTTACATAATTTCCTGTTGAAATTTTTTTGAACTCTATAGGTTGTACTTTTGTACTTCCTGCTTTTTGTTGCAAAGCAGCTTTGTTAATATACTACATGTGGATTAACTATAACTAGCCATCCACTGTTACATGGAGCTCTTAAAAATGTTAAAGTTGCTCTTTTCCATTCAACAGAAATGGATAGTTGGCACTGGCGAGTTAAACCAGATTTATTTGTTTTCATTAATTTTTATTTTATTTTATTTTATTTTATTTTATTTTATTTAGGTTTTTCATTTATTATAAACCTTTTATTTTTAATTTATTTATTTTCATTGTTCCATTAATTAATTTTTGTTTGTTTGTTTATTTATTTATCCTGAATTAACTTTATTTTTATATTTATTAAATGTATTTTTCCATTTTACATTAGTTAACCTTTATTTGTTTTATTTTATTTTCATTAATTAATTTACATTTATTTATTTATTTATTTATTTAATTATTTGAATACATTTTCATCAAGTAACTGACATTTATTTATTTACATTTTAAATTAATTAACGTTTTTCTTTAATACGTTCATTTTAATGAAAATGTATTTATTTTAATTAATTGTCATGAATTCATTAACATTTATTTTCTTTTTCATTAGCAAACTTCTGGTTTCGTTAACATTTTTTTAAAAATAATGTTAAAAATATTAAAAATAAAAATTGTTATCATCAATTAATGAAATTTTTAATCTATTAATTTAAATTATTATTTATATTATATTAAATTAATATTAATATTAAATTATATATATATATATATATATATATATATATTATATATATATATTATATATATATATATATATATATATATGCATTTATTAGGTAATTATTTGAACCCCATTGCTCTTGCTGGGTTTAAAAACTTCATTTGCAATGCAGATCTGTGCATTAACTGAATGAAAAAAGAAGTATTTCTCTTGTTTAGTGTATTTAAGTATATGGTAAGGACCACTTATCCTTCACGTACTAAAAGAATCGTTAATGGAATCATTAAGGAACCGTGACTGTTCAGTGAATTCAGAACCAGAATCGTTAAATTCCTCACGATTCCCATCCCTAATGGCAGTGCTGGTTAAGAAACTCTCTGACTTGCTTTTTGGGAAATGTTGTGTAGTGCAGCGTCTGGTAATGTGTGTTAAGGTAATGGCTGTTAACGCAGCGTTCTGCATTGTGAAGAGCGTATTTGATAACGTCAGATGGATAATGTATGAAGTGTCAGTAAAGATGATTTGCTCTGTTCTCATCTCTCTGTGCTGCATATGGCCTTTATTGATTAAGATTAAACCCTCATCCTTTCTGCTTATTAAAATATTGATCAGGGAGCAGAGAGCAGCCGACAAGGGAGTCCAAAATGGAACTGTGTGTGTGTGTGTATAAATGTGTGTGTGTTTGAGAGAGAAAGAGATTTTTGAGCAAGTTTAATGTCGTTGTCAACTCCGTTGTTGTTGTAGGACAATAAAATTATAAAATGACACTTATTAAAATAGTGTAATTAATTGTACAGTGAAAGCTAAACAAATGGGGGTAAACAACTGAGTGTGTGTGTGTGTGTGTGTGTGTGAGTCTAGAGACAAGTTAAAGTGTGAGAATATGTGTGTGAGAGAGATTTTAAATGTGTTACTGTGTGTCTGAAGTGTGATTGTGTGTATGTGTGTTGTAAAACATGACTGAAGGATCATGTGACACTGAAGACTGGAGTAATGACTGCTGAAAATTCAGTTCTTACACCGATGACTGGCGCTTAATTTTTATGATATTTTATGTTTTACAGTTCATTTAAATTGTAATAGTATTTCTGAATATCACTGTATTTTGATCAAATAAATACAGCCTTGGTTAGCATAAGAGATTTCTTTCAAAAACGTTAAAAAGTTCTTACAGACCCCAAACTTTTGTATGGTGGTACCTTGGAGTACTATATAAATACCATGGTACTTGAAAATGGAAATGGTTTAACCATCTGATATATCTCTGTACCGGGGTAACACCACAGTACTTATTTATAAAGGCTGTGTGACATTGTGTTTATGGTTTGTGTGTGAGTCAGTGTGTGTGTGTGTGGTCAGTAGGAAACAGAAGCAGCTATTGTTTTGTGACCTGTGAGACCTCAGTTCTCTCTCTATAGTCCTCTAGAGACCCCACTGCTCCCTATTTACCTCTATGGCCTCTCTTTATCACTCTCTATCTCGCTCTCTTACAGATACACACACACACACACACACACACACACACACACACACACACACACACACACACACACACACACACACACACACATTCTCAAGTTAACCATTATCTTCCATGCATCCTGTATCCTACACACTCCTACACACACACAAACTCTTTCACAGTGGGACATTGGTCAAAATATGTCTTTGCAGAACAAAACACAAATGCACAAACTCTCCTTTCTTTCTCCTCTTTATTCATTCTTATCGACCACACAGCATCTCTGTCTCTCTCTCAGTCTCCATCTTTTATTCTGTCTCCAGACATAACCCGAATGCAACAGCTCTTCTCTGTTGGATAACTGGAGAATGCTGCCATTGAAGGGATTTCAGAGGGTAAAACTGTAAAATGTCGCATCCCACACACACACACACACACACACACACACACACACACACACACACACACACACACACGCACACGCACACACAGACAAGCTTTCATTTGCACATGTGTACCTCTGGTGATGTCATCAACGATGTCAGTATTCAGTCGTGTTACTGCATGGGAGGTGTGTGTGTGGGGGGTAGAGACGGTTTGTGATTGTGTGTGTGTGTGTGTGTGTCTAGGGGGGTTCTTGGTTTCAGAGAGATGGGTTTGTGTGTGATAGGGAAGTTTTTATTCATTTGGGTGTTTGTAAGTGTGTGATAGGGACGTTTTGTGTGTGTGAGGTGTGTGTAATGTGTTTGCTTGTGTGTGTTCCAGATAGAGAGGTTTGTGTGTTTATTTGGGAGAATTAGGGAAATGTTTTGCATTGTGCTGCACTCCCCTACAAAGGCAGTAACTGTACATTTCACATGTGAATTATGAATGAAAATGTCTCTTACACAAGGATTTTCAAACTGCGATTGCAAAAGAGTGCTGGGGGTCCATGGAAAAGTTCAAGAAAAGATCTAAAACTATACTAAAAATAAAATAATTATTAGTGTTGTTATAATAATAATAATAATAATAATGTAAAAAATTTAATTGACATTATTACTGTTTGATTATTCTTTTCAAAAACTAGAGCCTGATGAGATCATCAGATTAATCACATTTGTTTTATTCTTTTGACGAGGTTTTATGTTTCCCCTTCAAGTTTTTATGTAATAAGTAATTTAATGGTAAGTAGAATTAAACACTTGTATAGATACTACATATTTTGTAGATCTTTTACATTATTTTGAACAGTATAAATGGGTCTTTCCACATGAAAATGTATAGCTGCACAGTTTAGAATAGGGGTCTTTAGGGGTCTGAGGCATCAAAATGCTTCTTAAACCTTTGTGTTAGACTATGATTGGTCCTGTTATGGAAAGTTTTGACTCAGTTATGCTCAGAATAAGAGAAAATGTAGTGTAAAAACTGATATTAAATCAATCAAAATTTAATTAAAAAAACCCTAAAGCCTTTTATCAGTTTTAGTGTGGCATAGTTACTGTGTGGGGTAAACCCTACCCAAATGTGACGAAACCTCATTTTGGGAACATGCTAATATGGAAAAACTATTCATAAGTAAAGCATGTTTATATATTATATTTATATCCACTACCATTCAAACGTTTTGGGTCAGTAAGACTTTTTTTTTTTAAGAAATTAATGCTCATATTTCTCAAGGATGCATTAAATTGTTAAAAAGTGACAATAAAAACATTTGTAATGTTACAAAAGATTTCTATTTTCTTTTCATCAAAGGATCCTGATAAAAAGTATCACCATTATCACACAATTATTAAGCAGCACAAGCGTTTTAAACATTGAAAAAATAAAATCTTGAGCAGTATATCAGCATATTAGAATGTTTTCTGAAGTACACTGTAGGCCCAATGAGGCTGAAAATTCAGCTTTTCCAATAAAGAAATAAATAAAATTTCAAATATGCATTGAAAAAATAAAATCTTGATGTAAATAATATTTCACAATATTACTGTTTTTACTGTATTTTTGATCCAATAAATGAGCATAAGGCTAACCTCAAACATTTGAATTGTAGTGTAATTTAATAAATATGTTTATTCTGCTTTCTTTTTGAGGTAGGGCTAGTGAGTTATATACAAACAAAGAATCCTGAGTAAATATTTGTTCGTCGGTGTGTTTTTTTTGTTTGGGGTTGTGTTGTGTTTTGTTGTTGTGAGTGTGTGTGTGAGTTAGGAGGGTGTTTTTTTATGTGTGTGTGTGTATGCGTGCGTGGAAGGGAGGTGTTTTGTGCTCAGACAGGTGTGTAATAGGTGGATGAAAGCATCATGTTACACACACCTTTACACATGATCACTGCTGACCTGAAAGAGAGAGCGAGAGAGAGAGAGAGAGAGAGAGGGAGGGAGGGAGGGAGGATGCATATCACACATTGAGCTGTAGTGAAGGAGGGAGGAGCAGATGTGCTGATAGAGAGATGCTCTTAATAGAATTGTTATTTCAGATTGATGTGTTGAATAAATAAAGTGCTTCATCCTTCCCTCTCTCACTCGTTCCATCTAGCCGATGAGTGGTATCAATCTCTCCCCCAGGATAATGAAATACCCTCTCCCATCATTTCACACACACATACACACACGTCTCTTTTGGTTTAAGTTCAATCTGATTATGGTCTGTCTAAATATTTTGCCCCATAGAGATATGATATGAAGATGTCTGTTCTGAGGAGCCAGAAAGAGAGAGCATGAAGAATGGGGGAGTAATGATGCTCGGTGACTGATAAAAAGAGACTCAACATTCCCCCTGAGGACTACACACACACACACACACACACACACAAACATATTGACTTTTACTATCTAACACAAAAATTTACACAAAAACATTATTGTCACAAGCCTCACAGCAGTAACAGTTAAAATCCTCACTTGCACACACAGTCTTTAGGGTATAGTTGTTGTGGAGATGATAAGGGTATCATAATGTTATTGAGTGATCAGTGATGAGGGCAAACAGCAGGGAACCGGAAGTAAAAATTCATCATAGATTCTTCATAGAGAAATTGATTTTTGTGATAACACATAAAGCTTTCCAGACAGATCTACCCTGAGCTCCAAGGTTTTTAATCGATGGTGTACATCTCTGTAGAAGCCACATCAGTGTGAGAAATACACTATACCCTTAATCTCTATAGTCCTAAAGGGAGACCAGAGACTTTGTTGCTGTGGTAAATGAGCTCAGCGGTGTTTGCTCCAATGCGGCTTTGTGAATGACATATATTTAAATACATTTTAAATTTATTTAAGTCAATAGTTTGTAAACACATTACAATAATCCACACGACTCCAGTCCATCAATTAACATCTTGTGAAGTGAGATGTTCGCTGTTGTTTGTCCATCAAGACATTTTTAACTTCAAATCATAGATTCTGGGCAAAATAGCAGTCCACAATCCATAATAAAGTGCATTACCTGTTATCCTCTTACATTAAAATCCTCAGACATATTTGTTTAGAAGTGTCTTGGACCATTTTCACTTGTAAACGGTGCCTGATCTGTACATATTTCTCTCCTGATTCAGATGAGATGGATTTTTCACTGGAGAAAGCAATATAATGGATAAAGGACTCATATTTTAAACAGAAGCAATGATTTGAAATTACAAATGTCTTGATGAATTTGTTTCTTACAAACATGCAGCTTTTCACTTCACAAGACATTTGTTGATAGACTCGAGTTGTGTGGATTACTTGTGGATTATTGTTATGTCTTTATCAGCTGTTTGGACTCTCATTCTGACGACACCCATCCACTGCAGAGGATCCATTGGTGAGCAAGAGATGTAATGTTAAATACAAATCTGTTCTGATGAAGAAACAAATTCATCTACATCTTGGGTGACCTGAGTACATTTTCAGCAGCTTTTCATTTTGGGGTGAACTATTCCTTTAAGTTTTGCACACTTATTTTATTTCCTAAATGTTCCCGGAAAACCTTTATGCCTCAAATCGAATAATTATTGAAGATATTTTAAAACGCTTATGGAGAAAATTAATGGATAAAACAGTGCTGCTGAAAATTTGGTGTTTTCCTGTTTATTGATAAGTGCATTGATTTTGTTATCCTAAATATTCATTCATTCATTCATTCATTCATTCATTCATATTTGTTTATTTTACAAAAATGGAAATGATGGAACTGAATTGTAAATTTTTGTACATTTTTTTAATTTTTTTGGTTTTGAGGAGTTGTTTTGTTGTTTTTTTATGTTTTTCTGTTGTCGTTTTCAGAAATTCCATGCCTACAGAGAAATCAAAAGCACACACACACATTCAGGATCCTGGCATCATTAATTTCTCTCATTAAGCCTTATTGTATCTAATGAGAGTCTTGGTGTCAATGTCCCTGCTGTGATAGAATGGCCCTCTGCAGACACTTACCATATCAAAAAAAAAAAAACTCTTGTTCATAATCGCATAAATGTCACCAGCATAAACATAAACAGACTGAAGTTCTTCAAAGCTTGTCAAACTCTCAGACAGGATCTGACTGAGACGTGGCAGGATTGAAGTTGACAGTGAGCAAATTGTCCAGTCTCTGCCACCTGCCTGGAGCTCTGAACCTAATTCACATCTGCATGAGTCTTTTTTTCTCTTCATGTCACCCTCTAATGAGACTGCTAATGACCAACACCTGTCTAACAGTCAATCCCGAGCTGAGAACGGTTTCTTTTGTCTAATGAAGAGTTTCCATCAGTGGATCTCAGATCAGTATGTGCTATTTTTCTCATTCGATAGCAGTATGAGCTCAGGTTTGTGTTCCAGCTGATTAAACTCTCTTTCAAACATGTGAGAATGTCCTTTAATGGAAATGGTTTGGAATAAAAGGCAGTGTTTTGTTGCAGACGGTTGTGCTGTGGTTTGGTGTGGAGTTCACAGCGTTGACGGAGGCCCAGGGGAAGCGCTCTATTCACAGTGAAGCGAGATGGACACTGTTGTGCTGGATGAGGGAACAGCGGGAGGACTGAACTCAGAAGCTGTGTGAGTGGTTGCCAGGCCAAAGTTTAGTGCTGGTGTGTTGCAGAATGAGTATGACTGTTGGGTGAGTATCAGTGTGTTTTAGCTCTGTGTCTGAAAGCCAAAAATGCTGTCTTTGTATAGGTAGGAAGGTAACTAGTCCGATTTCAATGTTTGCTCAACATCTTATCTACTAAGATTCCTGCAGCTGGTCGTATTTTCATATTTTCCTATGATATCCCACAATCTTCACTGTGTGGTTTGACATTTGGTGGAAAGAATAAAAATGGCGTTTGATGGAGCAGTTAAAAGGAATGCATTTATTTACATTTCTGTTAACTTATGACTCTATTAATACTGAGAAATAAGCACTAAGGTCACTAAATGTTTACTTGGTCATGATTAAAGCTCACTTGAATTTGTTCTAGATCATTAGACATGACATTTAATGGTGCCTTGGAACCCAGTTTAAAAAAAAACTATCAGTCTAAAACTTCCTAAAAGGAATATGTTGGAAAGGGAATATTAATGTACTGCTTACTAATGTGTGTGTATATAAAGAGGGAATATTAATATATAATTATACATGTGAATAAATATAAAAAATAATAACATTTTAAAATTATAGTATTTCTACATGTACAGTATTAAAATGTATTAACAATAGAATATCATAAATTAATATATATAAAATACGATTTATACAAAAATAATAATTAGATATACAAACTGGTATAAATTTTCTTATATATATATATAGTATATATATATAATGTAATTATTTACAGTTGCATAAAATAATGCATTAGCAGACAGTCTTTTTAATTCCAAAGCGAACTTGACAGTGCGCATTCCGGCTAACAAATTATTTTTTATCTTTTTTTTGACCTAACAAAACATGTGTTCCCTGGGAATCAAACCCACAACCTTTTGCGCTGCTAACACAATGCTCTACCACTGAGCCACAGGAACACTATTTGAATACGCAATATTTTAATACATTATATATATACAATACAGGTGCTGGTCATATAATTAGAATAGCTCAAAAAGTTGATTTTATTTCACTAATTCTATTCAAAAATTGAAAACTTGTATAATATATGGCATTCAAGAACATTCATTCCACACAACCTGACGATATTTCAAATTTTTATTTCTTTTAATTTGATGATTATAACTGACAAACTAGGAAGGAGACAAGCCAAATTCAGTATCTCAGAAACTGAAATATATGCTTAAGATACCAATACAAAGAAAAGATTTTTAGAAATCTTGGCCAACTAAAAAGTATAAAAAAAATGAAAAGTATAGCATGTACAGCACTCATACTTAGTTGTGGGGCTCCTTTTGCCTGAATTATACTGCACGCAATGCGGCGTGGCATGGATTCGAGTACATCTGTGGCAGCACTGCTCAGAGTGTTATGAGAGAGCCCAGGTTGCTCTGATAGTGGCCTTCAGCCATTTTTGGGTCCTGCCATATTGCAGCATCTTCCTCTTCCCATACCCCATAGAGTTTGCTGGCTATTAAGAACAGGAACACCCTGGTCCTTAAACCAGGCACTTGGAGCTTTGGCACTGTGTGCAGGTGCCACAGTCCTGTTGGAAAATGAAATCTGCATCTCCATAAAGGTGTCAGCAGCAGAAGCATGAAAGTGCTCTAAAACTTCCTGGTATACGGGTTTGTGTTGACCTTGGACCTCAGAAAACACAGTGGACCAACACCAGCGGATGACATGGCAACCTGACGCAAACCCATCACTGACTGTGGAAACTGTTACACTAGACCCCTCAACGAAATGTTGGATGTGTGCCTCTCTCTATCTTCTCCAGACTCTGGGACGCCTGATATACCAAAGGGATGATGCAAAATTTACTTTCATCAGAGGCACATAACTTTTGGACTAACTCAGCAGAAGTCCAGTCCTTTTTGAAGCGAGACTCTTCTGACGCTGTCCTGTTTGTTCAAGAGTGGCTTTACACAAGGAATGCACAGCTGAAACCCATGTGTTTGCATACGTCTTTGATAGTGGTTCTTGAAGCACTGACTCCACTAGCAGTCCACTCTTGTGGAATCTCCCCCACAATTTTTTTAATGGGTTTTGTTTCAACAATCCTCTCCAGGTGCGGTGGTTATCCCTATTGACTATTACAACACTTAATACCTTTTTTTTCTACCACACATCTTTTTCCGTCCTCCCCTTCGCCTCTCTATTAATGTGCTTGGAACACAGAGCTCTGTGAACAGCCAGCCTCTTTTTGCAATGACCTTTTGTGTCTTGCCCTCCTTGTGCAAGGTGTCAATGGTCCGTCTTTTTGGACATTGTCAATAGCAGTCTTCCCCATGAGATGCCCCATAAGCCTACAGAACAAAGAGACTGAGAGACATTTAAAGGCTTGCAGGTGTTTTGAGTTTTAATAGTACTGATTAGAGTGTGGCACCATGTCATGTCTTCATATTGAACCTTTTCACAATATTCTAAGTTTTCTGAGATACTGAATTTGAGATTTTGTAGTGTATTAGTTTTCTTATTTTTGTAATGGAATTAGTGAAATAACTCACTTTTTGATGATGATATTCTTATTAATATGACCACACCTGGTGTTATATATGTAAATGGTGTTATATGACCAGCACCTTTTTTTTTTTATGTGTGTGTTTTTGTGTATATGTATATATGTGTTTGTTGAGTTGCGTTTTGGATATTGCTAATGAGGTGTTGGATTTGTTGCGTAAGAAATACGAATCCCTTTAAAAGTATCATCTGATCGATAGTCTTGAGGTGTGGTACACCGTAGTATAAGCGGAATAATTGACTTCGGGCTGTTGAATTATTAGAAAAATAATGCACACCCAAGGTGTAACGGCCATTCCGCTTTGCATCGTGGCCGCATCACCACCTCGGGTGTGCATTAGTTTTCTAATAATTCAATGGCCCGTCGTCAATTATTCCTTACATATAGCATTTATATTGCATTTTTAGAGGCATAGTAGGCTCAAAAATGTAAGTTGTGTCATCATTTACTCAAACCTGTATGACTTACTTTCTTCTATGAGATACAAAATAAGATTTTTTTTTTCAAATGTCTACATGTGTCAATACAAGTCAATAGCTAAAGTCACAGCATTCCGTAAAACAACCTCATTTGTGTTGCACAGATGAAAGTCATAGGCTTCGATCAGTGTGGGGGTAAAAAAAAAAATGCTGACAGAATTTACATTGTGTGAACTATCCCTTTAAGGCACATGCTAAATCCCACTTGAGGGAATTACCTGTTACACATTCAGACAGAACACACACCTGTAGAAGTACACACACACAAACACACACACACACATCAAGAGAATAACCGCAGCAAAGACTTTCCACCACTGTCGTCTTCTCTTACATCTTCTGCCGCAGTCTGAACTTCCCTCAGCCTCGGAGACAAAATGTCCTATAAAATAGAGCAATTTGTGTGTGTTAGATGCGTTTAATGTTTATTTTATAATTGTCCTCAGGGAGAAAAATAGGGAAAAATTACATTTGAAGAGTAAAAAAAAGAACAAAACCAAGTGATGTGCGCTAGAAATTTAATTAGGTTGTTTTTTTTGTTTGTGTTGTTGTGATGTTGAAGTGGGAAAAGAGAGAGAGAGAGAGAGAGAGAGAGAGAGAGAGACACTTGTATAATGGCTAGATCAGACACAGAGACAGGGATTCAATTACTGTGGCCTGTTCTCACTCACACCCCCTGGCGATACACCAGCTCTCATTTAAACACACACACACACATTACTCATTACACATTACTCACAGCTCTGTAATATTGCAGGAAACATAATATATAGCTCGCTGTTCAACAGCATAAGAAAATAAAACAAACAGAGAAAGTAAACCCCACGGAACAGAGAAAGTCCGAGATATATTGTTAAGAGATGAGTGGATGAGAGTGGGTGGTTGGTGTATTGGAAAGCAATCTGTGAGCTTTTTGTACATACAAAATATTATTTATACACTGTTGGCCTTTAACTTGTAGGGATTGTTGGGGACAGTGCTTTAAAAGGTTCTCCAATTGAATATAAACACGTTACCTGAGACTTTTCGTGTACAGTACTTTTGGAGTCCTCTGCAGGGAGCAGGGTTGATTGTTTTTCTCCTCATTCTCTTTAGCCTCTGCCTTTCACTCGTTCTGGAACACCCACTGAAGGAAAAGCTTCACACACAGTAGAACACGCAGACATACACACTCTTCACACACAATAAACATGAAGCACAGTGCAGCTAAAATGAATTTTTATATTAATGGGTGACACTCTCATTAAAAAAAAACTGTTAATAAAAGCCGTCTGGGGTAGTAACTTTAGTTATTTGATGGTATATTTGACTTTTGTACCTCTTGATTAAGTTTGATGACTAATATGTGGATTCACTTTAGTCTAGAACTACTAATATGTACCTTTATAGGTACCAATATGGACTCTTTATGGGTACAAAGGTGTTGCCTTTTGAAAAGGTACTCGATATTTTCTTGTAAATTAAAAAGAAGGCCCACTGATAGGTACTTTTGATACGAACCCGGTTACTTGTAATGCATTACCCCCACCACTGGAATGTACATTCAGGTGACCATATGGACCTCTTTGGTACCATAGGTGTACCTTTTTGAAAAGGTACGCCCCCAGTTGACAACTTTTGTACCCTGCCTTTTTTTTCTGAGAGTGTAATGTGTACCATGTGTACCGATGGTCATTTTTTTATTATATGTTATATGTTTGAATTAGGATTTTTTATGTTTATTTGTGTTTACTTATTTTTTTAATTTTTTTTAAAGTTAATCTTTTAACACTCTTATTTCTTTGAAAATTAATATAAATTTTTAATACTGTACATCAATGATGTGAGGCATTAAGCATTTAAAATGATTGATTTTATAGTTTAATTTTAAATGTTTCAATTTTAATTTAAATGGTATTTATATTATTATTATTTATGCATTTAAATATTATACATTACTAATCACAACTATATCATATATATTTGTTGTAATAATTTACATTTAAAATCTAATAATTAAATTTAATAATAATATTATTTTATTTTCATATGATACATTTCATTTTAATATAATTATACATGTATTTTAAATTTTATTGAAATATAGACAGATTTATATAGAATAATAATAAATATTTCTCTCTTATAGGTGTTAGCCTTTATTTATTTTGTTGAGCTCTATTTTGTATTTTTCCCTTTCTGAGATATTTGTTTTTTTATATACATATTATTTATGTGCAGCATGATTTTTAGACCAATGGCGTTTGACTGTGGGCAGGGTTATCAGTGTGATGCTGCACACATATAACCTCAACAATAGACAAAATATTGTGTGGGCTGTTGCAGTTGATTAGGATAAACTCTGATTTACATGGAAAAGAAGAGCTTTTTTTGTGGGTCTTTTTTTTTTTTGGTTTTTTTATATTTGCTGTTTTCTTGATTTTTTTTTCTCTTTCTGTCTGTCTCTCTTATTTAGTTTTCACTGTGTTACATATTTCATCCACAGGTCTCAATCGAAATCTCTGCCTCAGGGATAATCCAATGCAACACGTATGCAAACCCTCCTGAAATCTTTGGAAAAAAATCTATATGGGAGTGCAGGTTTGGTCCAAGGACAACACAAATATACACACACCTTCCTTGAACCATCAGCTGCTGTTTATCAGTCCTCGGTGCTGCAGGTCTGACAGCAGCTACACCTCCATCTCAAGCTGTCAGCTCTAACACACTGCACCATCTGATGGAGAGGGGAAAACAGGCGAAGAAGGAACAGGAGGAAGATAACTTAGTCAGATAGCATGCTAAAGGTCAGCATTGCTGGTGTTGGTTGACATTGTAGGTGTCTGGTATCTCAACATTATCCTATCAGCTGTTTTTGCTTGAGTTCATCCCCTCAGTGTTTCAACTTAACCCAGAGGAAAATTCAGTAGCCCTGAGGTTGCTTTCTCATGGATATCTCAGTTATGAACTATAAATCTAATTTCCATACAGATTTGACATTAACGCCAAAATTATATTGGTTCTAGTGTGTCATTTAAAAGATTTGATGATGAAAAATGTTTATTATAAACTTGGTCTCAGATATTTCTTCAAAAATAAGACATAAGTAGAAGTTTAATATTTATGAAAGGTCTAAATGAAATGTTTTTTTTTTTTTTTATTTGTTATTTTTAAACCGTAATATTTAAATTTAATTATATATAAATTAGTGCTGTCAAACGATGAATTGCATCCAAAATAAGTTTT